>NW_023618873.1:4544-22160 GCF_014905685.2 Nematolebias whitei
ACCATTAGAAGAGATGGATGAAATTCAGAAAGCTACAGTACTGGAAAGTTTAGCAGAAAATGCCACGGTGAAAGAGAATAAAAAGCTGAGCCTTGAACGGTTAGCAAAAATTTCTCTGCTTCTCAAAGACAAATTGGATCTACAGGTTGAACAAAATGACGTGCTGTCTAAAGCATATGCAGAAGACAGAGAGGAGTATCTCAAATTCATGGCACAGTCTAAACTTGATGAAGAGACCAGTGCAAATGAGTTACAACGTGAGAGGGAACTCTCACAAAATCACCTTACTTCACAAGCTCACTCATATGAGGAGAAGATGAAGGAAAGGGAGGTCAAGAACCGAAAGTTGTGTTCAGACAACGATGCTCTACAACAACAGTTGCAGCAGGCATCAAATGCTCTGAGCGAGTGCAGAACTGAGATAGACGTGCTTAAAAAACAACTTTACCATGCAGAAAAGGAAAATAGTGTGAGGCGTGGACAAAATGTGGGGACACACTGGGCTCCAGACCCAAATCTTCCTCCATCACATGCACCTCCACCCTTACCTAAAGGAGCAGGGACAGACCTGTCCAGGTCTCCTCTACCAAGCTGGCAAGAGAGACCGTCGAGAGCTCCTCTTTCAATTTCGGATTTGCAAAAAATCTCAAAATATGTTCAACGCTTTATTCCTGGGCCTATGGGTTCTACTGGTATGAAGGCGTATCTCAATGACCTAGATTTCAGACTGAGTGGTTATCCTAATGCTACTGTTGAGGATAAAATCAGTCTGATAAGGCTCACTTCGGACAGAGAGATGTTCACCTTCATCGAGCGTCAACCTGATGCCACGAGAAGGGATTACAACCTTCTGTGTGAAGCTTTGATCAGGGAATACAACCCCTGCACCGGACCTGGTGGCTTCCCAGCTGCAGACAAGGTCACGCAAGGGAAGCATGAACATCCAAAGGTTTATTACAAAAGACTCTTCCAAGCTTATTTTGGTTACAGGAATGAAACCGGCATGGAGGAGGAAGAAGGTTTTAAATTTGTTTTCAGCAAAAACCTCCACACTGACATTAAAACGTCAGTACAAATGATGGCAAATTTCAAAGAAAAATCCATCAATGAGATTAAACAGTGTGCTGTGAATGTGTTTGAGGCATGTTCTCATGTTAAGACGCCCATAGAGGTGTTTCCTGGTGTAAAGGTTAAACCCCATTCGCTAGAACTGGAAGGACAGCGCGCGTCGCCTCCCCCTCCTAAAAAAGGCGAGAAAAAGCAGTCTTTTCAAACTAACAAACCGCGTCATGAAGGTGCACGCTGGGACAAAAAAGATCTGAAGGGATTGAATTTAATCCCAGAGGATAAACGTGATTATCGTAAGTGGGGTGTGCGTAGGACGAAAAGATATGGGAACGAAGGTGACCCATATTATCAGGGGAAGTCCGAAAAGGAACCCCCAAATGACGTACCTATCCCTCCTCCACCTCGGACAAAACGACCCGAGACGAAAAAATCACAAAGGTTCCAGAAACAAGGCCCTACACCTCTGAGCTCGGAAGAGACAGAGAAACTACGCAGGTTGTTAGAAACTTTGAAACACACTGACACGGGAAACCAACCTGGAGCACTATGCAGTGATGTAATCACTATTACATCTGAGGGCGCGAATGACAACGTCACAGATGTCGGTGGAACACACCAAGACATTGTTGTTGTTGCCTCCAACAACCCCTCATCGGAAGGAGGGTGTATTATGAAATTAACAGGGGTCGTGAACGATCGGCACCAGATATTCAGACAAGAGGAAAAATGAGACACACAGAGACTGTTTTCTGCTAGAAATAATAGTGTCATTTATTAATCTACCACAGAAAAAACAGCCAAGTAAACATGTACACGTACACTCTTGTAGTGAACCTAACCTGATGTCAAACTAAGCCTAAGGTCAAAACACTTGACCTTAAGAACCTTGTGGGACAGAAACTGTTATTTCATTGATCTGCATCCAGAAATATAGTTTGACCCATCCTGAGACTTTCTTTCTTGAATTAATCAAGTAGAAATGACAATTCTCTATGATCATTACTATTTTACAAATGTTTGATAATCAAATTGTGTTAGTTCACTCAATGTTTACAGGTTGAAGAGAACTACTCATTTTTATTTACATAAACAGTAAGTAATGATTTTTATTCCTCATTCTAAGAAGAAATCAGGTTAATATGCATTTCTTGATTTTCTGTCTTCAATGAGCAAATTTGTAAGTGTGTTAGAGTTCGAGGTTCGGTCAACTAAAAGTTTACTGAAAAAAAATGTCATGTTTAACTTTTACAGAAGATACAGGAGAGTTTGACTCCACGAAGTCTGGTTTTCTCCAATAATCTTTCTGTCTGTTTTAAACAAACTTAATCTCTGTCCTTGACTTTGATAACACCTTACATCACAAACCACACCTCTGTTCTGGTCCATCCACGAATCAGAAAGCTCTCAAATGACCCGGAAGTCGAACCCATTTAAATGTGGCCACTTCACGGTTCTCCTGAGTGTTCGGGGATGCAGCTCCTGGAGAAGTGTCAAAAAAAGGTCTGATGTCTGTGTCGAGTCTCTGTCGAAGAGAGACGCGACGAGATGAAAAGAGCTTAAAGGAGTAGAGCTCTGAAGTGAGGTTCAGAGTTCTTGAATCCAGAATGCAGGACGATTTTGGGAATTATAACTTCTGTTTGGATAACCTCGCACGACTCTCGAAGTATTTTAGCTGTTCTCAACGGAGACGCTGAAAGAGTCAAAAGAAGGACTTCACGCCGACCTGACCTATCATCAACCAGGTAAAAGTTCTACTTCGACCAAGCGTACCGTGACCAAGCTGAGATCTGAAGGAGCGTGCACGTTTCTGGTCAAACAGATTAATTCCCTCACACATCTCTCTGTAAGATAAATCTCCATTTTCCATCTTAAACTCTCCTTTCTCCTAAAATCATTACAGATATTTTAGAAATATCTGAAGCAAAGTTCTCAATCACCGCCGTGTGATTGATGTCTGCTGTTCTGCTGAAAGTGAGGACAATCGCCGTATTGTTCCAACTTCCTGTGAAACTAGCCATGTTATTGTTTTCATATTTTGCCAAATTAATGTAAATGTTTGATGTTAAACTTTGATTCTGCAAATAAATGACCGCATTCATTTTGATGGGTCAAAGATAAATAACGTCTCTCGTTACATTTCTGTTAAATTCAATGCACGACATTTACACAGTCAGAAAAATGAAGAACTCGTGAAATGTATGAATATATCCTGCATATGTCATACTACACTCTTTACACACACAAATTGATATGAAAGAGCCTCTCACCGTGACACTGGCCGGGAAGTCGTTTTCGACCCGGGTAAAGAGGAATCACATCAAAATTGCGCCGGGCACTCACGCGCGTTGGTCCACAGCAGACTTCCAAAATTCCCTTGCCTGTCACACCTCCTTTATACCTCTCCCTGACCGGATCGCGTGAGAGCAGTGAAAAACAAGTTTGATGGTTGTCAGGAGGACAGATTTAATTAAAACATGTTTTTCCATCATCAAAGCAGTCTGTGCAACAGAGCGATGGCTTCATAAAAACATGTCCTTTGTTGTGTATTATCTTATTTTCTCCACCCGAGTTCTGTAGTTACCGCTTCAATCCTGCAGGGGTCAGTCAAATCATTGCACATCAGATACTACACACGCACTTTCAAGTTTATGAATATTTAATAAGTAAAGTAACACAGAAATAATAAAGTTGTCACAGATTCACAAGTATAAACAGTGGGTTAGTTAAATGCAGTCGTTATTTTAACATATTAAAATCAGGATGCATCCCTTAATCTGTACAATACAACCTGCATTGTCTTTCTGCTCCAAACTGCTGCTGGCTGCTCTGCGTCTCTCTGCTCACTCACACGAGGAAAGAACTCCCCACATCCCTTTGTTCTGTGGAAAAAGGGCGTTCCTTTTTCACAGAACAGGAAGGAAATCAATCTAGGGGGAGCCTCTTCAAAGTAAAACAGGAAGTGGGTCAATTTCAAATTAAAATAAGAATTGGGAGTCAGATTCAAAAGGAACAAAATATTATTCCACAACACCTTCAAACCCTGGGTCACCGTAACCTTAAGATGGGCCAGGTCTTCTGGTTAGAGCATCCCCCAGAGGACTTTAATTACTCCAAAACACATCTACAGCACAGGCCTGACTTTGGGCAGATAAGCTGCATCAAAAGTGAGTATAAGTATTAATTGACATAAAAGCATCAAAATAATCATTCCTATATCATTCCACCCTTGCCTTTTATGGCAATTTAGACATTTAATTCTGAAAAGTAACACACACAAAATATATATGTTTGAATCGGCATAAAGGCAACTTAATATATTTTTATAAAACATATTTTTATATCATTCCACCCTTTTGCCTTTATGGCATGTAAAACATAAAATCACTCTCCTGAAATTGAAATTGTTCTGGGAATAACCTCATTACTTTATCCTAAATAAACTCACTCACACAGTTAAGAAAATCCAGACGAGTTTCAAACCCCTGGAACGTTTGATTTATTACATTCCACTGACACGATCATTGTAAATCAAAACACCTGGTAGGTGTTCAGATTATAGTTTTTTCCCTACCAAACCATGTACCAAGCTGTATTATAAATTTCCTGATTAATTCTTTTTTTTTAACCCCTAAACAAGTTCCCAAAATACACAAAGTTAATACAGAGATACATAGATCAAACTAGTTATTCTTCTTTTCACTAAACAAGCAAAAGAGATACTGCATATATTTTGCGCCGTAGATAATATTCCTGCGAATATATCCCACCAATGGTGAGCCGACACCTACATTATTAGTTTTAGCCACATGTAAAAACCTTTCTTTGAGCCATGCAGGTGGACACTGTTAGATCAGACACGTTTAGACTTATGAGATTCAATCATTCGTTTCAGCTCTGTAGACCCATTTCAATGCGCATTTTGAAACGGTCTAGGGAGACTTGCCAGGGTACGTGCGAGTGGTGGAACTATAATTAGTTAATTGATAAGTCTGGTTGTTCCAAGTCCACAGATGTACACCATACACACATCCAGAGAAAGGCACCTCAGATAATTTGAGGATGACTTTTATTGTTGCTATCAAACTAGTTCTCTAGCCTAGTTCATGAGTCCAATCACACAATACCTTGTCTCTGGTTAAACATGGGTTAACATGACCTAATTTCAACATACATATCACTCCGTTATCAGCTGTCTCACATAATTGCACGTCATATGTGAGATTTGTCTGTGGCTCAAACCACTCACCCTGTATTTTTTTTTAAAACCAGTGTCCTTGTACAGTTATTAAAGGCAAAATGTGATATTTGCATAACTGTGGTTGCCTTCATTACATTTTGTCAATTCAGGTTTTACAACTACCCAGTAGGAACTGGAAATGTTCCATACTCTCCTCCACTCATGATGATTCGATGTAGTAACCACCCTCTGGCAGCGCTCCTCCTGCAGCTGTGCATGGAAAAAAAAATTGCAAGGTACACAGGAAAACAAGTTCAAAGCTTCAATTATGTTGGAGAGCATTTCTTCTGTGCTCCCCCACATCTTTCAGCTGCCAGTTTATTTATTTTATCAGTATTTTGACCGTTTCTTCTTGAGTCATGACAACTGATGGCATCCAGACTCCAACTTGGGTAACTGCCAACGAAGCACGTCTCCTCCTTCTCCTTAATTGGCAGTAATCTCTTTCATCTGGTTTAGCATGTACCGTTCTTATAAATGTTACACAGTGGGGTTTCCACACAATTCTAATCTGACATCCTTTAGGTACCACTGGGATGGTTTTCCTGTGGTAGCATGCCCGACACTTGACATAGGACAGTCAGTTGTGCCCTATCAGGCAGCCTTTTTGTGTTTCAAACATGTGAAGTTACTTTGCACTCTGATCTTGCTTGCATTTTTTTTTTCAACCAAAGTGAACACCTGATCCTCCTCCAAGACACGTCCTGGTGTTGCTGATGAGGCGTTGTCCATCTGTAACAAGGCACGTGATGCCCAAACAGCCTGCACTCCCATCTGACTGGCACCTTGTCACCAGCTTCTCATGTTGTCCTCTGGACGGTCCCGGGTGTTCATTTAGCAAAAACCAAGGAAACATCAAGCTGTGGAAACAAGAAAACTGCTTTCAAAAAAAAGTGAGAAGAATTAGTTTTCTCTTTAATAATACTTATGAATTGGTACATTTACCCATTTTTCTTCTCCTGCCTCTGGGATATTGCAGACCCAGACCAATTTTATAACTTGAATTTGACCTGAAATCCATATCACTGGCTCTATAGTCCTCAGAACTAGTCCAGCAGATCCAGGAGTTGCTGGACAGGCAGCTCTGCTCTGTCGTCAATTTTCTAATTGGTTCTTTTTTTTCTCTGACAGGCAGCTCTGGAGTATCATTCAATCTAAAGGAGTGGTGCCTGGTACAATGGGTCTGTTATTCAATTGAAACACAGCCTGCAACAAATTTACTTTTCAGTTTGTCAAATCACGTTTTTCATTTTCTCAGCATTTCTTTTTTTTAACAGTTCATTCATTTTCTTAATCACCCCAGCAGCTTTGTGGGTGATAAGGAAATATGATAAATCCATTCAACATGTTTTTCAGCTGACCAGTCTTTCACCTGTTTTCCAGTAAAATGGGTCCCATTATCTGTTTGTATCTGAAGGGGACCCTCATAAAATTATTTTATCATACTAAGACATTTTAAAGTAGATGTCTGATTTGCATATTTACAAGGATGAGTCACCAACACACCTGAATATGTATCTACAGCCATACATACATATCTACACCCCGGTGACATGGCAAAGGGCCAATGAAATCCGTCTGCCAGATCTGATATGGCCCCTTTTCCCCTATTTGTCCCTGCATTTTCTATTGTGACCCTCTTTTCTAATGCTGCATGCTTCACATCGTTGTATTGCAGTTTCATCATCTGTCTTGTTCTACAACTAATCAAACAATTCTTCATACATAACCACTTCATGCAAAAAGTGTCAACAATTAACTTTTATTTATTAAAAAGAAATCCTTCTTCTAGTCTTGGCCCCACTCAGAATATTTAGCTCATCAGTTTTTTCAAACTGAGATGTTAACTTTTTCCACAGAACCCCTCTTGAAAAGAGCTGAACTTTCACTTTAAATGTGAAACATCTGCAAAACAAGATGGTGAAATTCTTTTTATCTCAGATATTTTTGGATACTTCTAGAGTTGTTTTTAGATGCTGTCAAAACTATAGCTGCAGGTAAACTATTTATAAACAACATATGTTGCACTTCCTTCAAAGCAACCAGCTTAACACATCCAAACAACATATTTATTTCTAGACATTTCAAATCCACCCTTTTCCCCTTAAACCATCTTGACTTTAGGCATTTTAATTCATCCTTAGTGGCCCAAAATGTCAATGCTTGGGCCTTTAATGGCAACATCAGATGTCTTAATTTCTCCTTTGACCTTTGGCATTTTAAAATAAATATCACCTTCAAGTTTTGGGGCTTTTTAATTTAACGTCAAAATCTGGGCTCTCTAATTCTGGACCTTTGATGTTCAATGTTTGACAATATCTGCTTTTCAGAGGGTTGATGTCAACTTTTGGACCCTACTTTTGCCCCTTTAATCCAAATAATGGCTTCCAGCCCTCAGCTCTTCTGCTGACACATCATCCATCTCAGCTGCATGCACTCCTGCCTGTATTAATGCCCTCCAGAAAGCAGAATGAGTAGGTTCCTGCATTTTTTTCCGGCCGTCCTTTCTCGGCCCTCGACCCATGGATTGACTAAATGTTTTTTTTTTCACGGTTTTCAGCTCTGTGTTCCAATCTCCGAGTTCCAACACTCTGCTTTGAACATCAGTCCTTGAAAAAACATGTAGATGATAATCTACAACCCAACGCACAGCGAGTGCATTCCTCACACACAGCCGAACCAATCTCTGCTCGCACTCCCCTAGGGTCACCCAATGACCCTGTAAATCAGACCAATCCGATGCTATCTGTCGGGCTGTCTCTACACAAACTTCAAACAACGGTCTCGAGTCTTGCAAAGCTCTGACTCGATGCGCTGAATTCATTACCTGACCTCCACCTTTGTCCAGCAGCCTAGATACTCGAGCATCTGTGGGTTGTGATATTTTAGACAAGTAAACAACCTCTTTGTCTCCCGAGATGTTACCGTCCAAACTCGACGGATTCCATCTGTCATCCAACCTTGCAACATAAGCTCCGACTCGCTCCGGCGAAACATCACGCTCTTTCTTCCTCCTTTTAAGCCTGCATATCTGACCGACCGTGCCCTCAGCTACTTTAATCATGCGGTCTAGCTGTGCCGTCAGCAGTTGCACATGCTGTTTCTGCAGCATGCACTCTGTCTGCGCATCAGATAACAACTGTTTCTGTTGTAACCACTGTTTATCTTTCTCCTGAACTTCCTCCACACACTTTCTCCATGCAGTCGCTTTCTTTCTCTTGAATTTTCCTCGCAACCGGGACACCTGCTCCACCGCCCCCTCAACTACCCTGCCAAACTGAGCGAGCGACTGAATGTGCCGTCCATTCAACAAGCAGGCGGTCCTCACATTCTTGTTTGTTCCGTTGAGCCTGTGATTGCATTTTCTGACTTTATGCTGAAGTCCTGTCACTGGTGCCATCTTTTCTGACCTCTATTGCCTGCAAAAGTGGTCAAAACATCACCCGGACTATCTGCTTTCAGAAAAATTGTTCTAACAACTAAGATGGGCTTCTTCCCACCTCTTCAAAAACAACAAAAACAACTGGGATGGGACTTCTTCCCATCCCGGTACAACTTTTTCTCTGTTCCCCTCACGCCTCCTCAGGCGTCTGGATCAACTTTTCCCTCCGTTCAGCTCACGCCTCCTCAGGCGTCTGAGTCAACTTTTTCTCTGTTTTTAAACTCTCACACAAAGGCTCGGGGCGTCCCCCTCCACCTCTTAAACACAAAGCCAAGGTTGGATAACTCTCCCAACCCGGCACAACTTCAACGGACTCTTTGTCCAGATGCAACTCACATCAACATTTTTCTCAACACTTTTTTCCCTTCGTTTGAATATGGTGCAGCCGTTCAGAATTATTTATTTAATTATTAACATCCCATCCTCGTCGCCAAAAATGTATTATGAAATTAACAGGGGTCGTGAACGATCGGCACCAGATATTCAGACAAGAGGAAAAATGAGACACACAGAGACTGTTTTCTGCTAGAAATAATAGTGTCATTTATTAATCTGCCACAGAAAAAACAGCCAAGCAAACATGTACACTTGTACACTCTTTACACACACAAATTGATATGAAAGAGCCTCTCACCGTGACACTGGCTGGGAAGTCGTTTTCGACCCGGGTAAAGAGGAATCACATCAAAATTGCGCAGGGCACTCACGCGCGTTGGTCCACAGCAGACTTCCAAAATTCCCTTGCCTATCACACCTCCTTTATACCTCTCCCTGACCGGATCGCGTGAGAGCAGTGAAAAACAAGTTTGATGGTTGTCAGGAGGACAGATTTAATTAAAACATGTTTTTCCATAATCAAAGCAGTCTGTGCAACAGAGCGATGGCTTCATAAAAACATGTCCTTCAAACCCTGGGTCACCATAACCTTAAGATGGGCCAGGTCTTCTGGTTAGAGCATCCCCCAGAGGACTTTAATTACTCCAAAACACATCTGCAGCACAGGCCTGACTTTGGGCAGATAAGCTGCATCAAAAGTGAGTATAAGTATTAATTGACATAAAAGTATCAAAATAATCATTCCTATATCAGGGGGGGGTGAACTCACACACAAACGATGACGAGTCATCGTAAGCTGAACACTCAGAAACAGCTACTTCTGTGCTGACGGTTCAGACAAACCAAGATTACACAGACAAAGCTGAGCGTGTGAAGAAACGTCAGAGAAAACCTAAGAGGTTTCTGTGTAACTTTATCAGAAGGGGGGTCGCCAAGAAGGCATACCTGTCAGTAACACTCGAAGGTGTCCTCACACATGAAGCACTACTGGACAGTGGGGCGGACATAACAATTATGTCAGCTAAACTGTTCGAGGAGCTGAGGACAGCCGCTAGCAGTGTTAACAGGGTAATTCCTCTCACAGAATGTGCTATAGAAATGCAGGGTCTTTCAGAGAAGAAGACAACCCTGACAGCTATAGCAATGGTTCACATGCAGATTGGCAGAATGACACTAACCCTAACCCTAACCAAGGACCTCAAACCTATGGTGTCTTACCCATAGACAGGTCCGACGACTCAGAAAGGATTCGTTGGAGCTCCCCAAAGAGCAAGAACCCTTATCGGTCTCATCACAGATTGAACAGGTGGTCGCCCAAGCCGACGCTCTGACATCTGATGAAGAAAGGGACAAACTTCGCCAAGTTCTTTTAAAATATGAAAAGTCATTTTCAACTGACCCAGACATCATCCAACTTCAGAAGTTGGATCTTGCAATTAACTCGATGATACTGTATCTGACTGACCCAGACAAATACACACACACACGCTCGCAACAACGCTACGTTGCACTGAAGCTTTAAGCTGCATGATGCGCACTAAAAATCATGTTATCCAAATTTATATAAAAACAATACATGTTGTTAAAAGATAGATTAATTGGCGTTGGTTTTCAGTGGCTTGTCAGTCCTATCAGAAAATAAAAGTCAGTTTTTGTTATACAGGTCCTTCTCAAAAAATTAGCATATTGTGATAAAGGTAATCATTTTCCATAATGTAATGATAAAAATGAAACTTTCATATATTTCAGATTCATTGCACACCAACTGAAATATTTCATGTCTTTAATTGTTTTAATACTGATGATTATGGCATACAGCTCATGAAAACCCAAAATGTCTGTCCCAAAAAAATAGCATTGTCTTCGCCTCTGCGAGGCCCTGCAGCCCTATAGCACATTCTATGAGAGGTACTCCCCTGTGAACACTGCTAGCGGCAGTCCTGAACTCCTCGAACAGTTTGACTGACATAATAGTTATGTCGGCTCCACCATCCAGTAGGGCTTCATATGTGAAGAAGCCTTCAAGTGTGATCGACAGGTAAGCTTTCTCAGCGACCCCATTTCTGATCAGGTTACACAGGAACCTTGCAGGTTTGGCCGATGTATCTTCTCACGTCTACCTTCACCCGTGTAATCCTGGTTTTTCCGAACCGTTGGTGCAGTTGCTGCTGCTCCTGAGAGTTCGGCTTTTGTCGGGCGTCCGTCATTGATGTATGAGATCACCCGCTCACCATGTGTTGAGGGGCTCTCATTGTTTGTAACAACAAGGTTCTGGTGGCTGTCTGAGACAGCGGCAACATTGTTGTTTGTGTCACCCTGGTTTGACTGAACCGCTCGCACAGCTATTGCTGTTTTTGAGGTTTCAGTTTGTGACGGGTCACCGTCGGTGACGTGTGACTGTACCCCTCCTATTTCAGGTGAGGGCGTGTCAGAATTTACCACAACAGCGTCATGGTGACTGTCTGTGACAGCAGTAACGGTGTTGTCTGTGTGCTCTGACTTATCAGCAATGATATCGCCAAACAAAGTGTTAGGTCGTTTGTCCGTGGCAACACCATCCAACAAGTCCAACAACCAACGCACCCTGTCTGTCTCATCCGAGCTCAGAGGTCTGTGGTTCTTTTTCTGGACTTGCTACTGTTTCTTTTTCGTCTTAGGCTGTTCCGCCCGACATAGTGGGGAAACAGTACCCCCCCTTTGGGTTTCCCAGTGGGATCCCTGGTTGTATGGGTCACTTTTGGTGCCATACTTGTTACCCTTAGGGCGTTCACCCCCCTTCTGGTACGATCGTTCATCCTCTGGTTCCTTGGGAAACTGTTTAGGATCTCGTCTGGACCAGGGGGCACTCACCTGTTTGGCTGCTGGGAAACCTCGTTTCCTCTCGCCTTTTTTGGGAGGGGGAGTCGAAGATCTCATCCCTTCCAATTCTAATGACTGGGCAAGACTCCTCTCACCTGGGTACACCTCAATGAGTGTTTTGGCCTGTGAATGTGCTTCAAAGACATTCATAGCACAACTTTTTATCTCACTGATGGATTTCTCTTTGAAATTAGCCATCATTTGCACTGACATCCTTATGTCAGGGTGGAAATTTTTGCTGAACACGTACTTAAACGATTCCTCTTCCTCCATGTTGGCCTCGTTCCTATAACCAAAACAAGCCTGCAAAATCCTAGAATAATATGCCCTGGGGTGCTCATTCTTACCTTGCTCAACCTTGTCGGTGGCTGGATACCCGCTAGGTCCCGTGCAAGGTGAATACTCTTTCATAAGAGCAGCACATAACAGGCGGTAATCCTTTCTTGTAGCAGGCATCAGGTTGATGCTCTATGAAGGAAAACACCGTCCTAGATAAAGTGAGCCTGATCAAACCTACTTTTTTCAACTGTAGCATTGGGATAGCTTCTTAATTGGAAGTCAAGTTTGTCCAGATAGGCCTTAGTGTCAGATGAACACAACGGCCCTGGCTCAAATCGATTGACATATTTTGCAATTTTGTACAAATCCGAAATTGGGAGCAAAGGCTGTATTATCGGTATCGTAGGAACCATAATGGCACGTAGAGGTGTGTCGCTAGACACATGTGGAGGTGACGGAATGGGATTAAGAGCAGGACGTGCAGCAAAATCCTTCTGAGATGGTGGTGGGTGACCTGGACTCTGACCTTGTTGGGCTTTGAGTTCCAGACAACCTCGCCCCACATCAGAAATCTCTTTTGTTGCTACTGCTAGTTTCGCCTCACAGGCTTTTGTAAACGCACGCCTTGTTGTACTAACGCCACCTTTTCCAATCTGCACTCGTTCAGAGCTTTTGATGTGAGCTACAACTGTTGTTGTAGCGCCTCATTGTCTGAAAACAGTGTTTGGCACTTAATCTGTCCCTCCCTCAGCTTCTCCTCATATGAGTGAGCTTGTAATGACAGCTGAGCTTGTGAGAGCTCTCTGTCACATTGTAACTCATTCGCACGGGTCTCCTGATCAAATTTAGACTGTGCCATGAGTTTGAGGTACTCCTCTTTTTCGCTGTTTAACCTTATTGCAAGGTCGTCAGCCTTGTTTACCACAGCATAGAATGTTGCTTTCAATAAGAGTGCTAACTTAGCCAGCTGGTCAAAGCTTGACTTTGTTCTGGCTGTAGAGGTCACACTCTCTGCAACATCCTTCAGCTCGTCCAATAACTCTTTTGAGTTCATGCAGTCCACCTGTTCACCATATGGATTTAAGGATTCTGTGAGCAGCTTCAATGCTTTCTCCAACCAATCCATCACACAAGGATCAATATTCTTTTCTGTCACATCTGCCATGGTTATTCACTGTTCAGCACTTATCTGGTTAAATGAGCAGTGAGTTTCACACACTATTTTAGCTCTGGGTTCACTCAGCAGTAATGTTATAAGCCAACTTCTTCAAATAAATGGGCACTTAATTGTAAGATTCACCCCGATGCATGAATAGTCTAAGTAAATGCTACCGTCTGGCAGTATTACTTAATGTGCTTATTTCTAACAGATACAAGAACCAGGCTTCTCCCAGTGTTCAGTTACACTAAAGCACTCAAAATTAAATAAACCTACAATTTTTCTAAAAGTCTCACAGCAACTTTAGTTTTCAAATGTTTTTAAGCAGGTGGTGTAAGCTTATTTATACCAGCAGAAGTCTATGACAACTTCCTGTCGATCGTTCTGTTAACATCCGGTGTTAGCCGTTAGCTAGACGTAGCACACGGTCGAACACGGTCAATTTAGCATTTTCTGAACGGATTTAAAGCTTAAACGAGGCGTCGTTTTAACAAGCACGACTATTTGCATATAAACAAGAGTTTTGGGAACAGTGGCAGGCTTCATTTAGCCATTTTAAACACAGAGGAGGCTTCGGTTGAACCGAGATTCATTTCTGGGGTCACGTGACTTTATAGACACGTGAGCAACGGGGTGGGCTTTACAATCTGACATCAGAGGGAGTGAACGCAGACACATCACCCGTTTCTCAGCGAATCAGAGCGACCAAAACAGAGGTTTTCAACCAATCACAGTTCGTGATTCCAGCTAGCATTGTTAGCAGTTAGCCTGAAAAAGTCCGGTCAACAATCGCCCATTAAACCTCCAAAATGTACAATTTACTGTCGAAAATGTAACGAATCAGCATACAACAGTGGTCTGAGACGGCGCTCAGCTTAAAAACAGCGTTTTATTCATTTAAAACACCACTCGTTCAACGAATCAGAACCAAGTCCAGTGAGCAGAACCGGGTCAGACAGAACCCCCCTCTCTGCTACCGTTTAAACAGAATAAAGCAATTTTTCCACAGCATGTCAGCATTAGTTACACAACAGATGTACAATTTTCAGCTTTAAAATGAACACATTGACGTAATTGCAGCTTTCTGAACACCACAAGCATGACTTATCATGTCCTTCCATGCTCAAAACTCGGACCTTTTCATGCCAACATGAGCGTCCATCTCAATTCACACCTCTTTAAACATTCGTATGGACACAAAATGTCTAAAGGGGAGGATAGGTCCTAAATTATCTCTTTTAGAGACCATGCGGGTCACGAGAAGCTCTTTAGGTCCCCGTACGGGCCACCCGATGTAGTGTGCTAAAAGGCTCGATTAGCTTGGTTAGCTTCAGAGCTCCACTACAGTCATATTTTAATAATGGGTTCTCTCTTTTTAGAGCTACTTGACAGATATGTAACAGAGGTACTGTGTTGTCGATGAATTAATCAGTGACATGAGACGTTAATTTTCTTTGACCCATCAAAATAAATGTGGTCATTTATTAACAGAATCAAAATTTAACATCAAAACATAGTACACTTGATTAGACTGATCTGCTCTGATTAATAAAACTTGGCACGTTTTACTTAATAAAAACAACAGACATTTCTGAAGATATCTGTATTAATTACTGGCAAGATAGAAGAGTTTTAAAGATGGGAAATGAATGAGTTTAAATGGAGAGAAAAGATGGATGAGGATGTATGTCTGTAGACCAGAACAACACGCTCCTTTCAAGCGCAGTTCGCCTGTGGTACACTTGTAGTGAAGCTAGTGACGACTCTTTACCTTGGCGGAGGATGGGTCAGCTGTGGTCAAGAGGTCCCTGGCACGCTACCTTTCAGCGTCTCCTCAGGGCGGCTGCGACTCGACAGAAGTCGTGAGATAATCTGTTCCACAGAACAAACTTCCTCAGCAGTTATAGGGCATTCGCCGGGTGGAGCCACAGCGAGGTGCCGTGGCTCCTGCAGAGATGGATGACTCCATCAGCCTGGAAAACTGAGTACGAAGTTCCACTCAGTAGTGGAAAAACTCTAGAACTACTCCACAGTACTCCAAGAGACTCAGAAGAATTTCAGAAGAACTCCGAGGAACTCCAGCCGAACTCCATCAGAACCAGAAGAACTAACGGAACTCACGGAACTAATGGAACTTTTAAAGAGTTCTGCTTCCGGTCACTTTTAGGAAGTCCTGATTGGTTGAAGGAACCAACAGGGGTGTGGTTTTAGTGATGTCAGAGGGTCATTACAAGTCAAGAAAACAGCGGAAATGTTTAGGAACAGACAGAGAAATGTTTTGACGAGGTGAAAAACACTGCAGGTGCCAGTTCTCTTGTTTCTGTCTGAGAGGTTTAAAAACACGACAGCTCGTTCAAATAACTTGTTTTCGACTGTCTCCGACTTTTGACCGACATCACTCCTTCTCATTTCAGACAGAAGATCAAAAATGCATAATTACTTTGTAAAATAGACATTTAACTTGATTTCTAATTTGAATGAGGATTAAAATATCATTAATACTGTTTCACAGTTGATTTAAAATGAGTGGTCACTTCAACATTTAAAAATGGTATGAACTGAACACACTTTTGATTATCAAGACATTGTAAAATAGTAATGATAATTTAAAAAGAGAGTGTTCTTTCAATTGATTAGTTCAGGATACAATTAGAAAGTCTCTGGATGAGCTAATTTGTATTTCTGGATTCAAATCAATGAAATAACAGTTCTTGTCCCATGAAGGTCTTCAGAGGCAGGTTTGATCGGAGGCCTAGTTCACTACAATGTACTACTAGATTGTGTTCCCGTTTCACTTATTGTATGACAATTCAGACCATTTAAGCTCTCACGACCCTTGAGTTTGACATGTGTAGTGTAGGAAGTTCTGCCTTAGATTCTGAGTTTAGTGTTAATTGTGTGTTTTGCTTTCACTGTGTGAGGTGCTGATTAAGATCCTTGTGTTGGCCAGAGTGCAGTATGACCCAACTGGAGGTAGAGGCAGATAAATTTTCCAGAAATGGAAATGGCTATCAGAAAACTCAATCTGAGCTTTTTTTGTCTATGTGTAACCTGAGATGGAGAACTTTATAATTGGATTTGCTATTCAGGTGACGGTTTCTATTAAGTGCCCTGAGACAACTTTTTGTGTGGTTTAGAGCTATAAATAAATCAATGAAAGAATAATAACAGGATTTAAGTGTATTGCATTGTTTTTAAGCTAATCTTAAATTAAGAAAAGTTGAACTGAGTGAGTTCTTGAATCAGGAGGGATGTTTCTGATGACACACATAATGCACACGATTGTTCATACAGGATGCTAAGACCCTCAAGCAATTGTAGTTTGACATCTTGGACTGGTTCTGAAATGCGCAGTAGTGGATCACGTGTGTATGGTTGATGAAAAAACTAGGCTGACAAGAAATTGTGACTTCATGAGACCACCGGGTCACATTGGGTGCAATGTGGGATGGGTGGTGGCCGAGGGTGGGGACCCTGGCGGTCTGATCCTCGGCTACAGAAGCTGGCTATTGGGACGTGGAATGTCACCTCACTGGTGGGGAAGGAGCCTGAGCTGGTGTGTGAGGCTGAGAGGTTCCGGCTAAAAATAGTCGGACTCACCTCTATGCATGGCTCTGGCTCTGGAACCAGTTTCCTTGAGAGGGGCTGGATACTCTTCCACTCTGGAGTTGCCCCTGGTGAGAGGCGCCGAGCAGGAGTGGGCATACTTATTGCCCCCCAACTTGGTGCCTGTGTGTTGGGGTTCACCCCGGTGAATGAGAGGGTGGCCTCCCGCCGCCTACGTGTGGGGGGACGGGTTCTGACTGTTGTTTGTGCTTATGCACCAAACGGCAGTACAGATTATCCACCCTTTCTGGAGTCCTTGGAGGGGGTACTGGAAAGTGCACCTCCTGGGGACTCCCTTGTTCTGCTGGGGGACTTCAATGCTCATGTGGGCAATGACAGTGAGACCTGGAGGGGTGTGGTTGGGAGGAACGGCCCCACTGATCTGAACCCGAGTGGTGTTCTGTTGTTGGACTTCTGTGCTCAGCATGGATTGTCAATAACGAACACCTTGTTCAGGCATAAGGGTGTTCATATGTGCTCTTGGCACCAGGACACCCTAGGCCGCAGTTCAATGATCGACTTTGTCATCGTCTCATCTGATCTGTGGCCACATGTCTTGGACACTCGGATGAAGAGAGGGGCGGAGCTGTCCACTGATCACTACCTGGTGGTGAGTTGGCTCCGATGGTG
>NW_023618874.1:0-11237 GCF_014905685.2 Nematolebias whitei
CAGGAGCAGGACAGGACAGGATTAATTTTTTTACTCTGGACCAGGATTGGGACAGGACAGGATTTTTTTCTGTTGGACCAGGACAGGACAGGAGTGAAAATCTACTCCTGTGTCATCCTCTAATCCCTACCTGTCTCTTCTAGAGCACAGGAACACGCCAGTTGATGACTTTAAATCACCAGCCCAGCTTCTGATGAGCCGACGTCTGCGATCAGTACTTCCAGTCACCAGAAATCAACTAAAGCCACGCACCGTAAGTCAGACGGTAGTACAGGCTAAAAGGAAGGAAAAACAAGAACACCAAAAGCGATACTATAATCACAGCGCCACACCACTACCAAAGCTGCAGCAAGGCGACCATATTCGTTTTCAGCATGACACAGGACTCTGGAAACCAGCTGTCGTCATCCAACCTGCAGAGACGGATCGTTCTTTCATCATCCGCACCAGTGAGGGACAGACCCAACGACGCAACCAGCGACACTTGAGGGACACAAAAGGTCCATCAGCACCTTCAACACCGACAACTGATCCAGGAGCTCAGCATGAAAAGGCAGCTCAACAACAGACAGAGTCACAGCTTTCATCAGGCTCTGAGTCACAAACCAAAAATAACAGCCCCATACTGACCACAAGATCAGGTCGAGTGGTCAGGCCAAGAACAGTTCTTGACTTATGATTGTAAAGGGTGCAGGCGGATCGCTGCCCTAAATAAAAAAAAATTAAAAAAGGATGTGAAATGATGGAATGTTTACATGAAATATTCACGTGGGATGACGTGAAATGATGTTTACGTAAAATGATGTTTACATGAAAAATATGTGAATGTAAAATGATGCTTACAAGTATGACATGTTGTTTACTGCAGCATATTTTTCATGTGACAATATAATCAATATGTGTACCAGTTCAATGAGGACATGTGGCATTCAAAAGAAATAAAAAAATTAAAAAAAAGGGAGATGTTGTATTTACAATGTTGTATTGTAAACCGTCATAATTATTGTCCTCATGGGCTTGCCATATAGTAGACAGGATGTGACGTAAGGATTCTGTGTACATGTTACGGGCATGCAATAAACGGACCCGGGCTCATGAAGCGTGTCGATTATCTTTATTAAGACAAATACAAAACATTACAGACCTGAGCACCTTAGTAGGGCTGCAACAACTAATCGATAAAATTGATAAAAATCAATGATTAAAAGTGTTGGCAACGAATTTCATTATCAATTTGTTGTGTCACATGATTAAGCGTCTCTCACGGCGCTGCAGAGCTGTTTTGTTCACGGGAAGTTCATTGTCAATGTTGGCTGACTGAATAAAGTAAAAAATAAAAAACTGCAGCGCGAGTTGAACAGAGTAAGGGGGGGAGGAGGAAGCAGAGCAGAGGCGGTGTTTTCAAAGGAAATTAAGTAAAATTTACAAATGACCAACGTAGAGAAAACTGTTCGACCCAAGTCCTTAAAAGTGTGGGAGCACTTCACAAAGATAAAAACAGCGCAACATGCAGCTTTGAAAATTGACGGCACGACACGGGAAAACCATGCTGATGAAACGTAAACATGTCAGAGTCACGAGGAGGATGAAGGAGCTGAGCAGCAGATACAACTTGTCATGTGTTGGCAGGTGAGTCTCTACAATATCCGACATTTGTTATGTTTACAAATGAGAAAACGTTGGTTACATACTGTAACCCCAGATTCTGAGTATAGGCGCAGCCCTGTAAGGCTATTGCCATTGGGTTTATCCCTTTGCGCGCAGCGCAGCACTGAAAACTTTAGTCCACGCCCACCGATTGTGTGGGCCTCACCCCCGGTCCATATAAATTACAGTGAGACCGGGTAATCGGCTCTCAAATAGCTTTTTTCTTCAGCCATTTAGGAACCAGTGAGGCCCAGAGTTTAAAGGGTTGCGCCTATACTCATAGAATTTGGGGTTACAGTACGTAACCAATGTTCTATTTCATATAGGCTTCGCACTTTAAGGCTATTGCTAGTGGGTTAAAGACGAAGCAGGATGTAGTCTATGCCTCACTGGGTCCACTCAGACACAACATGAAGTACCTGCTTGCACAAAACAACATTTCATCTCTCAGCCTTCTTTGTGCGTAATTACGCGTTGCGTAATTGCGTGCTCCATGCGCAGGAGCGCACCGGAGAAAAGATCTCTGATGAGGAAAAAAGGTTGAGATAGCAAACTTGCTGCTGTGAATAGGAACAACGGAGGATACGAATTGTAACAGTGTAACGATGAACAGAGCAGACCAACAGCTCCTCAGGACGAACTGATTAATAACGATAAAATCAGCAGTCGTTAACTTGTGACTGATAATAAATGTTTCACACTGCGACTGCATGCAGGCAGGTGTGAGCTCAAAATTGAAGCTCCATGAAACAAATAGTTATCATTCTGTCAGAACCCTGAGAACAGAATGGGTCAAGGAAAAAGTAGAAACATCACGTAGATAAAACGAATAATTGAACATGGCGCTGACCAGGCAGCCGCCTTACAAATATCCTCCACTGTCATCCCTCCATGCAGAGCCGTGGAGGATGAAAACCTTCTGGTGGAATGTGCTCTGAGATTCTCTGGAGGGTCCAGCCCAGATGAACTGTAAGCTTCAGAAATAGCCTCACAACCAGTGTGAGAGAAGCTGGGTGGATAGAGGGTGTCCTGAAGAGCTGTCCCTGTAATGCAAACGGCGCAGTGCGGCTGTGTGTGCCACGTAACACTAAAACACGCACGAGACAGAGGAGGTGAGATGTTGCTTCCTCTTCAGAATTATGAGGAGGAGGGTAAAACTCATCCAAGGTTATCACTCTCGATCTGAATGAGCTTGTGATGCTTTTCAGAGCAGGGTTAAAACGCAGTACAGCTGAACTGCCGTCAGCTTGAATTCTGAGACATGTTGGAGCAACAGAGAAAGCAGATAATCACTCACTCTCTTTGCTGACATCAGAGCTAACAGCAGGGCTGCTTTTAATGACATAAATTTAAGTGAAACCTGATCTAAAGGCTCAAAAGGAGCTTTGATCAGAGCGTGTAGGACCATCATTAGGTCCCATCGTGGAGCTAGTGGACGTGACACAGGTCTGTGTCTCTGTACACCTTTCAGAAAATGCTTCATCAGCGGGTGGTTAAGAACTGTTCTGTCACTGAAAAACCTCATGACAGAAAGAAATAGCTGCAACATGTTTAAATTGTTCTGAACGCTAAATGTTTGTCCATCAGTTGCTGTAGAAATGACAGCACGCCACCTAGTGGACATGAGATGGCCTCCACACCTTTCTCTGCGCACCCGCGCTGAAAAACTGTCCACTTGATGTGTACAGTGTTGTAGTGGAAGCAGCTCGTGTGCCCTAAAACATACGCACCACATCCTGTGGGAGGCCCATCTTTTTCTAAACGGATCCTTTCAGTGGCCAGACCCAAAAGTGCTGACCTATTTCTGGGTAACTCATGAGGGCTCATCCTGCCTGGAGGATAGCCCCCCCCCCACACACACACACACACGGCAGTTTCCACGGCCGACCCAATATCAGCCGTTGCAGATTCGGGAACCACGGAGCGCTTATGCGCTCGGGAGCTATGAGGATGACTGACAGTTCTTCCTCCCGGACCCAGTCCAGGGTCCGTGATATCAGCGGGACTGGAGGGAACGCATAAAAAAGCATTTGTGGCCACGGGCTGTGAGCGAAGGCATCCACTCCTAATGGTGGGTCGTCTCGTGAGCCAGTGAGAATCATAATTGACACTGGGAGTTCTTCTGTGTGGCGAACAGATCCACTGCTGCTCGGCCGAACCTGCTCCAAAAACTGAGAGATCAGCTTGGGATGGAGGTTCTAGTCTCTATGGTGGGGACCACCCCTTGACATGATATCCGCTCGCCTGTTCAGGACGCTGGGAATGTACACTGCACTGATGGGGAGCAGGTTTTTGTGTGCCCAACACAACAGCTGTTTCGCAATGCGTAACAGTTGGGCTGAGCGCACACCTCCCTGACGGTTTATGTAAACTGTCATCACTTTGTTGTCTGTGTAGATCAGAAGATGCTGATCCCGTAGCAGGGGGCAAAATGCTGAGTCACGTTTCAGACCGTGAAAACATTCTAGCACACTATGTAAAGCGACGTGGTCCAGCCACTGTGTTCCCACTGCTTGGGATAGACACATTCCTCCCAGATTGACAGGAACGCGTTTGTGAAAAACTGAGACATGTGACATAGGCCTGCTGATGGGAACTCCCTCTGACAGAACGAGGGGGTTTCCCCAGTGATTCAGATCGGTTCTTACGGAGGGGGGCACAAAGATAATCTGCCTCTTCTGGCGCACAGGATCTATGCGCAGGCAGACGAACCATCTCTGAAGGTGTCTCATGTGAAGTAGGCCCAGCGGAACCATGATGTGGGCCGTTGACACCGTCCCAGGAGTTGCATGACAGGCAGAGCTGTCACTACGCTGCCGGGTTTGACATGGTAGAACTGAACTTACAGAGCTTCTGCTCTTGGCTGTGATAAACGGGCTTTCATTGTGGTTGAGTTTAGCTCCACTCCCAGATAAACAATCATCTGGGACGGGCGAACTGAACTTTTCCCAGTTTATAGAAAACCCAGGTTTAGCAGGTGTAACGCTAGCGTTTGGTCTGCGCAGCTGCTTCCTGCCTGGACTGATTTAATAAAAGCAGATCGTCCAGATTAAAAAAAGAATTCTCATTCCTGCCATGTGTGATGGCTGCAGAGCCGTCTCCATGCATTTTGAGAACGTGCGTGGGGCGAGGGAATAACCGAATGGTAGCCTGTTGTACTGATACGGAATCCCCTGGGGGAGAAAAATGCAGGAATTTTCTGTGTTTCAGAATGAGGGAAATGTGAAATTATGCGCCCTTCAGATCTATGGAGGTGAACCAGTCGTTCTAGTGAAGTTCTCCAGTAGCTGTTTGATTGTCAGCATGTGGAAGTGTCTCTCCATGATCGAATTGTTGAACATGGACAGGTCGAGAATGGGTCTCATCCCTCCGTTTTTTTTCAGAACCAGGAAGTAGTGGGAGGAAGAAAAAAACCCTATATTTTCTTCTCCGTTGGCAACTCTGGAAATCATGTTTTTCGTCAGGAATTCCTGAACTTCTGACTGGAGAGACGAGCTCTGTTCTGGAGAAGACAGGACCGTCTGTATAATCCCTCTCAACGGTGGGGTTTGAGCTGTGAACTGCAGTGTGTAACCCCTGCTGATCAGATGGACCATCCATCTGTCCAGGGAACACACTTGCTGCCACTCTGAGTAATGCTCGGAGAGTGGGCACACATTTTGTGTGTCATATTTCTCATGGACATCAACCAGGTTAAAAACCCTTACTGCCATCACCCGCTCCGGAGATTCTCCGGGGGGAACCCAAGGTGGGGGCTCAAACAGAAAAATGTTGTATGTGTGCCTGTGTACTGAACCCAGGCTGCGGTCTCACATTAGAGCTGAGGTGGGCCGGCACGCACTGAGAGGAGGCGTGAGCACTTTCTGAGTTAAAACGCCGTTTCGGTGGAGGCTGCAGCTTTCGTGGAGAAAAAAATGGCTAAGGGCACTGGCTAAGCATGAGGGATTTTACCATTTAAAATGTTTACAAGTTACCGGCTCATTCTGTGTGGGGAAAGTGTGAAGAGAGGTAGCTGTGAGCTCAGTTGATCTGACAGTCAGGTTAGAATCAGATGAAACTTTACTTTCAGAGATGTTTCTGTTATATTTCAAAACATACCTCATAAAAAAACACACACATTCCCCTCAAGGAACTGTTCCCTGGTGGAGGGGGGCAGCAGAGGAGCGGAGTGTAAATGGTAAATGGACTGTACATATATATACACTACAATCTGTGTCCTCATTTACCCATTCATACAGCACTCTATTATATTTCTACAAAGCTAATTGAACAAATCATTCTAAAGAGACTGATCAGTTATTTAGATCACATTCGTACACTGATGGGACACACATCAGAGGCTATGAGGGGTTCAGTGTCTTGCCAAAGGACGCTTCGACATGTGATTGCTGGTGAATTCTAACCCCCAACTCTCGCATTGGAGGACGACTGCTCTAACCACTCAGCCACAGCCGCCCCCCACTCAGCCCCAGCCGCCCCAGTGTGAAGTCACTGCCACAGCTGTGGAGCGCCTCTGCTGCTGTTGCTGGCCACGGCGGTCCCTCCAGCAGCCGAAGGGGGACTGTGACATCACCAGTTGGTGTACAGTCTCTGAGACCTCCTCGGACCTCTGGGATTTCTCAATGATGGTCCTGAAGTTGGCCCCGAACAGCGCCTCTGAGGTGATGGGGCCCTCCAGCAGGTCTTTCTGCAGCCTCTGGATGGCGAGAGGTGGAGCCAAGTGGTCCTCTGGATCATGGTCATCCAGGCGGCGATGCGGGACAGGCAGACCGCAGAGGTGGCACATGTTTAAGATGACATCAGCTTTACAGAGAGAGCTCTTTGTCTCCTCCAGCAGGTCTGCTTCCTCCAGCCTCTTAGAGATGCTGTAGGCCAGCAGGGCGACATCGTTGTTCGCTGCGGCCGTCTGGAATGAGCACTGGTGAGCTTGGTTGGAGACCTTTGTCACTATCTGGTCATGCTTCCCTGGAGGGACAGGTTGCTGGTCCATCCTGGAAGCTTTTGCCCCAAGTGCCACCGCCAGGCTTGGCTCCAGTGGGGGACCGAGGGAAAAATTGATCGGTAAAACCCTCTACTCTGGAGATGGAGGCAAAGGTGGAGACGAATGTCTTCAGCTTGCCGGGCCCAGCTGCAGCCTCGTTTCAGTGTGACGTCACAGCTGGACAGCGAGGCCAGATCGGGTCAGGGCGATGAGCCGAGGCGGAGCCAACCTTACCGCCAGATCATCCGATCAGGGCTGAGGGAGGCGAGGGACGGAAAGTCCTTTGTGTTAACATCCTCCTGGATTATACTGGGCAGCTCCGAGAGGAGGGCGCCAACGGCTGGGAGCGGTGTGGTCGCGGACTTGGGAAGATCCGAGGTGGCTAAGCATTCGCTCAGCCGCTCATCTTTTGTCACTACACTCTCCAGGAGGGAGGGGGCAGCTCCGCATCGCCTTTCTTGGAGGAATCATTCGATTCACTGCATGACTCTGCGTCAAAGAAGGCAGTGGCATCATCCCGCACATAGCGTCCCACCACAGAAAAAAACACTCAGCGGAGCTGCTCCCAACAACGCCTTTTTTGAGGGAATCATCCGATTCACCGCAAGAAAAAAACACGTTAGAAAAGGCGGTGGCGTCGTCCAGCGAGTAGCGGCCCTCCACGGAAAAACATTCAGCGGAGCTGCTGCTAACATCGCCTTTTTCGAGGAAATAATTTGATTACCACGAGGAAAAAACGTTAGAAAAGGCGATGGCGTCGTCCAGCGGGTAGCGGCCTGCCACGGAAAGCACTCCTTGGAGCTTACCTTGAACAAGGCTGCTCGTTTCTGCTTCTCCTCGGGGAGGAAGAGCTCACCGGGATGGCAGGAGGTTGGCATGGCGGAGACCCAGGCATCCTTAGCAAAGGTTGTGCCGATCAAAGCTGGACAACTTTTCCTTCTTCGTTCTTCTGACAGTGCTAGCTAGCTGTCTGAAGAAAAAATGGGAGCCGATTACCCGGTATCACCATAATTTATACGGACTGGGGGTGAGGCTCACACAGTAGGTGGGCGCGGACTAAAGTTTTCAGTGCTGCGCTACGCGTGAAGGGATAAACCCACTAGCGATAGACTTAAAGGGCGAAGCCTATACAAAATAGAACATAACGTCAGTCTCTCTGGTAGCTGAAGCTGTTGCTTGTTTGTTTATCTGATTAATGACGGTAATAGAGAACGTGTGCTACTTTTTATTTAATTTAATTGGTACAAGTAGTGTTTAAATGTGATTTATAAATAAATCTAACACAAAGATAACTATTTAATGATTAAGCTTCAACTTTTAATTTGCTTGCAAAGTTTGAAGACACTGCAGGTATTGCAGGATGAATTGCAATTAAACAGGAATTAAAGTAATTTATTACATCTACTCAAATGTGTGTAAGTATAGTGTGTGTGTGTGTGTGTGTGTGTGTGTGTGTGCGTGCGTGCGTGTGTGTTTAATTTCTCTTTTAGCTACTTTTGCCTGAACCTAACACTGTAAGTGAAACAAGGCATTCCTTGAATTGCTGTAAATTATGCTATAATATATATTTACTCTCATTCCAGAAAACAATGACAGCCTTCATGATGGAAAGAAATCATGGACACCACAGCAAGCAGATGTCTTCACTGAAAGCATCCTTAAATGATTGTCACTGACCTGAGGCCTCTGTCGATGGTTGAAGATGAAGACTCCACTACAATGATCCACACTTTTAATCCAGGTTACAATAATCCACACTTTTAATCTATTAACCTATTGGCTCCCTGTCAAATCCAGAATAGATTTCAAAATCTTACTCCTAACCTACAAAGCTCTCAACAACCTGGCTCCATCTTATATTACAGATCTTATTGTTCCATATTTTCCTAACAGAGCGCTTTGCTCTCAGACTGCAGGTTTACTTGTGGTTCCTAGAATTTACAAAAACAGAATGGGAGGCAGATCTTTTAGTTATCAGGCTCCTCTCTTGTGGAACCAACTGCCAATCTCTGTCCGTGAGGCTGACACATTATCCAGTTTTGAAACTAGGCTTAAGACTTTCCTTTTTGCTAAATCCTATAGTTAGGGTCTGCTTGGGTTTCCTGAGCTGTCCCTTAATTATGCTGCTATAGACTTAGACTGCTGGAGGACAAACTGACCACAATTTTCACTCTACTTCTGTCTTTACTTACTCTGCTCAACCTGTTTTGTATTTGTAATTATTTTTTCTATCTTTAACATGTGTTTTTTTGTCTTTCAGATACACCTGGACTTATACCTGGACATACCATTCTGTGTTCGCCTGTCTCTCCTCCCTGTCCTCTCAACCAGCCGGTCAAAGCAGATGGCCGCTTGTCCTGAGCCTGGTTCTGCTGGAGGTTTCTTCCTTTTTAAAGGGAGTTTTTCCTTTCCACTGTTGCCACTGTGCTTGCTCAGGATGGGAGACTGCAACGAAGCCAAGATTCAACTTGTCTGTTGGATTCTTTAGATAGAGAACTTTATTAATTGGCTTTATATATGGGAATGTTCCTGTAAAGTGCCCTGAGACAACTTTGTTGTGATTTGGCACTATTTAAATAAACTGAATTGAATTAATCCCCTCCAAGCTGGTTTCCAAGCTCACCACACTGGGCCTGGAGAAGTCCATCTGCTGCTGGATACTGGACTTCCTCACCAATTGACCACAGGCAGTGAAAATCGGCAGTCACCTCTCCTCCACACTAGTCCTCAGTACACCTCAAGGCTGTGTCCTCAGTCCACTCTTGTACTCTTTATTTACACGAGTGTACCCCCAAGCATAGCTCTAACATCATCTTCAAGTATGCTGATGACACCACCATCTTGGGCCTCATCACCAACAACGAGAATGCCTACAGAGATGAGATGAAATCACTGACCAGCTGGTGTCAAGAAAATTCCTTAGAGAACTTCACTAATTGACTTTTTTTATGTATGTGAATGTTTCTGTAAAGTGCCCTGAGACAACTTTGTTGTGAATTGGTGCTATATAAATAATCTGAATTGAATTGAAAATAACCTCTCTCTTAATGTCAGCAAAATAAAGGAGATGATAGTGGACTTCAGGAAACAGCGTGGAGGCCAGCACTCCACCATCAACATAAAAAACGCAGAGGTGGAGCAGGTCAGTAGCTTCAAGTTCTTCGGCATTCATGTTACTGAGGATCTATCCTGGACTTTACATACAAACACTGTGGTCAAGAAAGACTGACAAGACTCTACTTCCTAAGAAGATTAAATAAGTTTGGTACAAACACCAGCATTCTCACCAACTTTTATAGGTTCACCATGGAGAGCCTGCTGACAGGCTGCATCAAAGGGTGGTACATGAACTGAACCAGTCAGAGCCGGAAAGCACTACAGAGGGTGGTGCAAACAGCAGAGGACATCACTGGTAGCAGTCTCCACACCATCCAGGACATCTACCACACCCGATGTCTGTGTAAAGCATGCAGCATTATTAAGGACCACACTGTAGAGATATACCTGCGTCCCTGAATGCCATTTTGTAACATACTTTTATTTCTGTAACTGAGTAGTTCATTCTGTAAAGATGTTTCTGAAAAAGAAGAAAAAAAAAAAGAAAACTCCCTTGAACGACTGAAACATTCCACCCCTCCCTTTTCAGAACCTGGGACAGTTTAAAGTTGTTTTCAGCATCTCTAACTCTGGAAAGTGTCAAAAGAAGACTTTTATGGTTTGCAAGACAACCGAAGATCCAATAAATCTGAATAATATTGGAACACCCTTTATGTGAACCCCAATCACCCAGGATGTCCTGGTATCAACTTGTACCAGTCTATCCCACCAACAATCATAAATAACAGAAAGCCTCGTCTCTGTTCAAAGGAATTCCAGCTTTGACACTTCGGTCCCCTCCCTGCATGCAGAAAACGGACAGACTTTTTATTCACATTCTAGTAGAATTAATACTGTTTTTCTGTAATGAAAGAATTGTTTAATGGGAATAACTAAATAACTTGCCTTGTTGTTTACCTTACAGCTGACAAGAACCTGTGTAGGCCAAAAGTTTACAAACTTGTTTTCTGTTTATAAGGTTGACAAAGTGTTTGTATTGTTTTATAAGTTTATAAAGTTTAAAAGTGTCTTAAATGGTTATTTGATTACTTTTTCAACAGAGCAGATTAAAATAATACTTTATTTAGTTGATAAGTTCAGCCCTTCCATTTTGATTGGTTCAAATTGTAGATGAACATATATCTGTGATATATTATCCATAAATTAAACGGATTCTTTCATTTTTCTAGACTGAGTTCTATTGTGCATTGAATTATTAAATGTGACGTGAGACGTTAATTTTCTTTGACCCATCAAATGAATGCGGTCATTTATTAACAGAATCAAAGTTTAACATCAAACATTTACATTAATTTGGCAATTTGATTACAATAACAGCTTAATTAATTAGCTTCACAACTAGGAAACCATACGGCCATGGTATCCTTGCAGCTTTACAACAGACATTTCTGAAAATATCTGGATGAATTACTGGCAAGATAGAAGAGTTTTAAAGATGGGAAATTGAGGGAGTTTAAATAGAGAGAGAGAAGATGGATGAGGGAATATGTGT
>NW_023618874.1:11337-11678 GCF_014905685.2 Nematolebias whitei
TCGTTCGACACACGTTCACCTCTCGGTTGGACTCACATGAGGAGTAAGTCCGTCAGAGGCTCCACTCAGATGTGGAAGATTTCATAATTCCCACGAGACTCGGAAGAACTTCGGATCATGTCTGGAACCTCCTGTTCTCTCCAGCAACTTTTCTGTTCGGTTCTGCTCTCCGAACTGAACTGCTCTCCCACCGCACTGGTTGGAACTAGGAAGTGTCGGCATTTAAAGAGTTCTGTTTCCGGTTCATTTGAGAACTTCCTGATTGGTCGATCGACCGAACAGGGGGTGGTTTTAGTGATGTAAGAGGTTATTAAAAGTCAAGGAAAAAGATTAAGTTTGTT
>NW_023618874.1:11778-13137 GCF_014905685.2 Nematolebias whitei
TCTGGGCTGGACCCTCCAGAGAATCTCAGAGCACATTCCACCAGAAGGTTTTCATCCTCCACGGCTCTGCATGGAGGGATGACAGTGGAGGATATTTGTAAGGCGCCTGCCTGGTCAGCGCCATGTTCAATTATTCGTTTTATCTACGTGATGTTTCTACTTTTTCCTTGACCCATTCTGTTCTCAGGGTTCTGACAGAATGATAACTATTTGTTTCATGGAGCTTCAATTTTGAGCTCACACCTGCCTGCATGCAGTCGCAGTGTGAAACATTTATTATCAGTCACAAGTTAACGACTGCTGATTTTATCGTTATTAATCGGTTCGTCCTGAGGAGCTGTTGGTCTGCTCTGTTCATCGTTACACTGTTACAATTCGTATCCTCCGTTGTTCCTATTCACAGCAGCAAGTCTGCTATCTCAACCTTTTTTCCTCATCAGAGATCTTTTCTCCGGTGCGCTCCTGCGCATGGAGCACGCAATTACGCAACGCGTAATTACGCACAAGGAAGGCCGAGAGATGAAATGTTGTTTTGTGCAAGCAGGTACTTCATGTTGTGTCTGAGTGGACCCAGTGAGGCATAGACTACATCCTGCTTCGTCTTTAACCCACTAGCGATAGCCTTAAAGTGCGAAGCCTATATGAAATAGAACATTGGTTACGTACTGTAACCCCAAATTCTATGAGTATAGGCGCAACCCTTTAAACTCTGGGCCTCACTGGTTCCTAAATGGCTGAAGAAAAAAGCTATTTGAGAGCCGATTAATAATAATGATAATAATTTTTTTTATTTATTTATTTAGCCTTTATTTATCCAGGTTAGTCTCATTGAGCCACGAGAACTCATTTGCAAGAGAGACCTGTTTTTTAGGGAGCACATGGTGGGGGTTAAGGGCCTTGCTCATGGGCCCAGAGTGGGGCGAATGAGGGTGGGGGCAAGTGTGGGTGTTTCACCTACCCCACCCACAATTTTGATGTTGTCGGGGCCGGGGCGTGAACCGGCGATCTTCGGATCACAAGCCCACCTCTCTAACCTTTGCGCCACCACTCCCCCTATAATAATGATAATAATAATGTCATCACAATGTCAGCACTGTATGTTTCCATACAATGGCGAAATTAGTCTCTGCATTTAACCCATCCACCACCAGGTGGTGCAGTGGGCAGCTATTGAAAGCGCCCGGGGGACATTTTGGGGATTAGACGTGCTGCCCAGAGACGCCACGTGATGTGCAGTGACTGGGGATCGAACCTGGGACTCTCGGGTCCCAAGCCGGCTGCCCTGCCTCTACACCATCTCGGCCCCATTCCGGTTCTGTCCTCCCTTCACTGTCTTCCTGTACGTGTCAGAGTTGATTT
>NW_023618874.1:13237-17757 GCF_014905685.2 Nematolebias whitei
GTTCTGTCCTCCCTTCACTGTCTTCCTGTACGTGTCAGAGTTGATTTTAAAATTCTCCTGCTGACATTCAAATGCATTAACGGCCTCGCACCATCATACCTCTCTGACCTTCTTCGTCCTTATGCTCCTTCCCGGGCTTTGAGATCATCAGACCAGCTGCTTTTGGCTGTACCGAAAACCAGGTTGAAGCTCAGAGGAGATCTAGCGTTTTCAGTCGTGGGCCCTAAACTTTGGAACAATCTGCCCATCAACATTCGACAGGCCACCTCAGTCTCTGCTTTTAAATCTCTCCTAAAAACACATCTGTACTCACTGACATTTAACACAGGGTGATTGGATTTAGATCTAGTTTTTCATTGATACTGATTCTGTTTATGCTTTTTTTATTATTCCTATTTAACACTAGGTCATCAAATCTGATTTAGTATTTCATTGTTTCTGACTGAGTTTATGCTTTTTGTTATTATTTCCTTGACTTTTGACACAACGTGATCTGATTTAGTATTTCATTGTTTTTAATTGTTTTTGGTTTTATATTTTTATTCCATGTGCTGTAAACCTATCTTGCTACTTTTTATTTGATGATGTGATATTTTGTTAAGCACTTTGGTAACAGTTTCTGTTTTAAATGTGCTCTATAAATAAATCTGACTTGACTTGACTGTTCGCTTACGCCTCCCACGTGCCCTGCGCATCCATCCCACATTTCATATGTCACGGGTCAAACAATTCAAGTCATGCCATTTCATTCCCCCTTCTAGACCCCCTCCTCCCACCCAGCTCCTTGATGGAGACCCTGTTTATGTGGTGCGACGTCTCCTTCAGTGCAGAAGATGGGGTCGAGGTCTCCACTATCTTGTTGATTGGGAGGGTTACGGACCGGAGGAGCGCTCCTGAGTCCCTGCCCGACATATTCTAGATAAGTCACTCATTCGTGAATTTCACAGAGTACATCCAGATCTACCTGGTGGTCTGTCAGGTGCCGGACGTTAAGGAGGAGGTACTGTCATGATTCATGTTTGTGGACTGTTCATGTCATGTTTTTCCTTTTTTTTTTGCTCTCCCTCAACTTATATCACTTAACCCAGCTCACCTGTGTCTGCCTAATTATCTCAAGCTGTGTATAAGCCTCTCTCAGCCACTGCACTAGTGCCAGATTATCTGAAGCTTTCAGCCAAAGAGATCCAGCCTTTTCAAGCCAAACCAAGCTCTTTAAAGAACCTGACCCATTTCTGCCTTCTGAACCCCTGTTTATGCCTGATCCTTGTCTGCCAACATTTGCTCTCTGATCTCAAGGTTTTGACTCCTGCCTGGCTTTTTGACTTTGCCTTGCCTGCTCCTTTGCCTGACAAGTTGTTGCTCTCGAATCTTATGGTTTGACCCCTGCCTGGCCCTCTGGCTTCGGCTCAGCCTGCCAATTTTCTCTAACCTGTTTGTTCTGTGAAGACCTCATCATCTATCTGGACCATTTACTTGGACCGTGCTCTTCCTGGGATGTCATTACCTTGACAGGTTGGTCTAATCTCTTTCTGAGCTAAAATTGACCTGCCTTGACCCTGTCACTCACCTGCCTCTCTCAGCTTCAGATCTGCAAATCAGTCCGTGAGGTCCAGTGTCCAGAGCTGCAGTCTTCATTTAAAATAAAGCCTGTAAATGCCTTTTTTTTGTGTGTTGGTAGCATTTCTGGGTCCTTAGTTTACTTAATCATTTCAAGCCGTGGAGAAAATCGCTCACTAACAACAGGTAGCAGGAATAGTGAGGTAGAGCTTTGCTAAATTTTGCAGTGTGACTGTATTTGGCCTCATTACTCACATCCTCTTCTTGGACCTGCTCCCACCTGTCCCTGGAAAAGTTCAGAGTTCAGTCATCACAGACTTCTTAGCTGGAGGTGATCTCTGGTAGATTTTCCTGAAGAGGAAGAAGACTCAGCTGCTATCTCTGTCCCAGACTGGAAATAAAACACAAAGAGGTAAAAAAAAAAAAAGAGTTAATTAGATTATAATATAAAAAAGTTAATTAGAACATAATAATACAATAAGCAATACCTCTTCTTGAACAGCCATTATTTCAGTTCAGGTGGTTGAATATTCTCTAGCTCATCATCATCATCATGTGGCAGGGCTTTAAATCTGGCCCGGGGCTTGTTGACAATCAGTTTTAGCTTTTTCATAAAGTGCTGGTACAACTTTTTGGCTGAAGTGTTGACATGATGTTGTACCAGGGCTCGATAACTTTAAAGCCAGCGCATCAACAACAAAATATGGACGTAGATCCAGAGCTTTAAAAACTCCTACAGCTTGTGTTATTGTTTTGGACTGATCTGAATTACCTGATCAAGGTTGTTTAAATGCTGCTGTTATCGGTATTTGCACCAACCAAGCTGCTCTTCTGGAGAAGAGAGTATGATCGTTTTTATCTACTTGCAGGATGTGTTGTTTGCAGTAGGATAAAGTCAACCGGTGTCTTGACAGATAAGAGGATTTCCTGAGGAGTGGGCCTCTTTTAAGATCCATTCAGGCTCTAATGAGAACAGAGAAACAGCACTGTCTTCACTCCAGAACAAGATTCAATGTTTCGCCTTGGATCGAAGGCGAAACGTTTCAGCACAAAAAAAAAAAAAACTGTCCAGATGACCTGACTGAAAAATGTTGGATTATATACCTGGATTACTGAGCATGGACTTTGTTGTTTTCAACCAGTGTAGAGGAAACGGGTCCTCAGATCGTTGAGTTTTTATTAGTAATTTTATTCTGAAGGGGCACCACTTGCTTTCCGGTTCTTAAGCAAGAAAATTATTAATCAGACTCAAGTTTTGTGCTCTGGGAGTTCTTTCACGTGTTTAAAGGGCATCAAATCAGTAATGCACACAGATATGCCAAAATAATCACAAATTTAGTTGACTTTATGCATTTTATTATAAAAATAATGATCGATGATATATCTGATAAAGATTATTCATAACAAACAAATGAATAACGAAATAGATTTGTATCAAAGGTCTACTTGATTATTCAAATCTGTGAAACTTTAAAAAGGCAGATTTTTGGACTGGTTCTGTTTGTAGAGTAATTGAAATTGTCTAAATTAACTGTGTTGTATATCAAGCAATATTATTGTGATGTATGATCACCAGAAAGGCATTAAAGGTCTCTTGTCCTACCAGAATGATATGGTCAGAATGGTCCAGCAGCTGCTTAAAAATGGTACCAGTACAGATCCTGATGCATGCTCAATAATCCAGGTAGAAAAATCCAAAAAAGTTCAATCTGGTCCTCTGGACATTAAAAAAAATAAATAAATAAATAAAAATATATAGAAACGTTTCGTCTCTCATCCAAGAGACTTCCTCAGTCTGAGGTGCTGTTTTCAGCTCAGTCTCTTAAATAGCACCTTCTCAGAGTGGATCAACCAGTTTGCTACTGACAACTAAAACCAACTGCTCACATGGTCAAGAAGGACCATCAGCCTAACAATGGATCATTAGCACACTGATGGCTGTTTACTATTCACAGAGGGCTGAGTGATACTAGCAATCACAGCATTGTAAGAGGGGGACAGTTGAACCCGGAGGCCTCCACCCCTGTTTAATGATGGACAATTTCTTTTCACAAAGATGGCCTCCTTTACTCCTCTCTCAAACCATCGTTCCTCTCTGTCCAGGATGTGAACATCTTCATCCTTGAAAGAGTGACTGCTGGCCTGGAGATGAGTGTAGACCGCAGAATCCTGGCCTGATGATGTTGATCTTCTGTGCTGGGCCATCCTTTTGGCCAGTGGTTGTTTAGTTTCCCCGATGTACGACTGATCACAGCCCTCCTGACACTGAACAGCATACACAATATTACTCTGTTTGTGCTGGGGGACTGGATCTTTGGGATGAACCAGTCTTTGCCGTAATGTATTTTGGGGTTTAAAAGCCACTGGGACGTTATGTTTAGAAAATAAACATCTCAGTTTCTCTGATACTCCCTCAACATACGGAATGATCACTGGTCTGGGTCTGGGTTCCTCCTTTTCACCAGATGGCTGACTGGAGTCATGTTTGGGTTTCTTCTCTGCTTTCAGGAAGGCCCAGTTAGGATATCCACATTGCTCTAGAGCCTGTTTTGTGTAGGATTTCTCCTTCTGCCTGGCTCCCGAGTTAGTGGGGATGCTGTCTGCTCTGTGATACAGAGTCCTGATGACTCCTAACTTGTGCTCCAAAGGGTGGTGGGAGTCAAACTGCAAATACTGGTCTGTGTGGGTGGGTTTGCGGTACACCTCGGTTTGCAAATGTCCTCTATCAGAGACTGAGACCTCACAGTCCAAGAAAGCCAACTTGCCATTTTTTACATCTTCTCGTGTGAACTTGATGTATTTATCCACAGAGTTGATGTGGTCAGTAAAATGTTGGATTTCCTAAGATTTAATTTTAGCCCAGGTGTCGTCAACATACCTGTACCAATGACTTGGTGGTGTCCCTGAAAAGGACGTCAAGGCTCTCTTTTCTACCTCCTCCATGTACAGGTTGGCACCAATAG
>NW_023618874.1:17857-19049 GCF_014905685.2 Nematolebias whitei
TTGGACTTGACATGCTGTGCTAAGCGTGCCTGATCTGTACAGTCCAACACTTGCTGAAGTGTGGTCTGATCTAGACACAGTTAGTTTCTGTTTAATGTGCTCTTCTTTGGCCTTCAAGGCCTCAATAGTAAAATTGGTCTGTCTCACCCGTTCATTCAGCAGCTGGGTCTGTGCCTTCTGAAGGATCTTGCTTACCCGGTGCCCGCTGACCGATGATTTTAGTTCCAGGCTCTTGGGAATGATGCCACTTTGCCGACATCTGAGGTTGAATCGCAAGTGGTTCCTGTAGTCTGCCCTCTTTCTTGCTGTTTTCTCAAACTCTCTTACTAGTTTGAGGCAGTCCTGGCCAAAGTGATTGAAAATATCCTTATGCATGCTCAATAATCCAGGTGGAAAAATCCAAAAAAGTTAAATCTGGTCCTCTGGACATTCAAAAAAACAAAAAACAAACAAAGCAAAAAAATGTAGAAACATTTAGTCTCTCATCCAAGAGACTTCCTCAGACTTCCCCTTTTGATGTCACATCACTCTTTACGTGCATTACCCGGTCTCACTGTAATTTATATGGACCGGGGGTGAGGCCCACACAATCGGTGGGCGTGGACTAAAGTTTTCAGTGCTGCGGGATAAGGGATAAACCCAATGGCAATAGCCTTACAGGGCTGCGCCTATACTCAGAATCTGGGGTTACAGTATGTAACCAACGTTTTCTCATTTGTAAACATAACAAATGTCGGATATTGTAGAGACTCACCTGCCAACACATGACAAGTTGTATCTGCTGCTCAGCTCCTTCATCCTCCTCGTGACTCTGACATGTTTACGTTTCATCAGCGTAGTTTTCCCGTGTCGTGCCGTCAATTTTCAAAGCTGCATGTTGCGCTATTTTTATCTTTGTGAAGTGCTCCCACACTTTTAAGGACTTGGGTCGAACAGTTTTCTCTACGTTGGTCATTTGTAAATTTTACTTAATTTCCTTTGAAAACACCGCCTCTGCTCTGCTTCCTCCTCCCCCCCTTACTCTGTTCAACTCGCGCTGCAGTTTTTTATTTTTATTTTTTACTTTATTCAGTCAGCCAACATTGACAATGAACTTCCCGTGAACAAAACGGCTCTGCAGCGCCGTGAGAGACGCTTAATCATGTGACACAACAAATCGATAATGAAATTCGTTGCCAACACTTTTAATCAT
>NW_023618874.1:19149-22159 GCF_014905685.2 Nematolebias whitei
CAAACCTGTGAGTTCCTGTTAGTAGCCGAGCTGCAGCATTTTGTACGAGCTGGAGACGTGAAAGTGAAGCCTGACTAACCCCAACATAAAGTGAGTTACAGTAGTCCAGCCGGGTTGTAATAAATGCATGGAGTAGTTTTTCAAGGTCAGATCTGGACAGAACAGACTTAAGCTTTGCTATTTGCCTTAGCTGAAAGAAGCTTTTTTGTAGAACAGAGTTGATCTGTTTATTAAACTTAAAGTCCGAGTCTAACACTACCCCGAGATTGGTAACCGACTGCTTTAGATGAGGCTGAAGGGAGTGCAGGTTTACAGGATCAGTGACGGTGGCAGAGCTTGGGTTAAACACAATGACCTCAGTCTTCTGATCATTAAAACTCAAGAAGTTTGCAGCCATCCAAGTCGATGTCATCAAGACATTTTAGCAAAGGGTAGATGGAGCAGAACAGCAACAGGATTGATAACCTTGTCAATGGGAAATGGACCAATGAACCTAGGAGCCAGTTTACAGTTCTCCACCTTGAGAGGGAGGTCTCTGGTGGAGAGCCATACCCTCTGCCCCTCCTAGTATACTGGGGCCGGGACACGGTGACGGTTGGCACAGCGAGAGTAGACTGCTGTGACAGAATTGAGGGTTCTGCGGGCTCTCTTCCAGACACGATGACATCACCACGCCATGATGTGAGCAGAGGGGAAAGTGGCCTCCTTCTCCTGTACTGAAAAAACAGGTGGTCTGTAGCCATACACCACATATAAGGGGGACAGACCAGTGGCACAAGTTAAGCAGTTAAGGGCAAATTCGATCCATGGCAAGTTCTCAGACCACTTAGAAGGATCTTGCTGACAGAGAGCTCTGAGTTTGGTCTCAATCTCCTGATTAGCTCTTTCTGTCTGACCATCTCTATTCTGGGGATGAAAACCAGAGAAAAGACTGTGATTGATGCCAAGCAGACTGCAGAACTCTCCCCAGAACTGGGAAAAAATTGTGGACCCCTGTCCGAAACAATGTCACACTGTAGGCCATGAAGTCGGAAAACTTCACTGGCCAGGACTGAGCTAAACTCTTTAGCAGAGGGGTGCTTCTTGAGGGGAACAAGGTGAGTCATCTTGGAAAAACAATCAATTATAGTAATTAAGACAGTGAATGAGTTGGATTCTGGCAAACCTGTGACAAAGTCCATTGCAATGCATGCCCATGGTCTATGGGGAATAGGAAGTGGTCGGAGTAGCCCAGATGGTGGCTTCCTGGAGGGTTTGACTTGAGCACATGTTTGACAGGAGGTAACAAAATCTTTGACATCCTGGGCCAAGTTCTTCCTCCAGAAACTGCTCCAGACCACTGACAGTGTCTGTTGGATAAATTAAAAAATGTTATAATTTAAAACTGTTTTAGACTTCTTACTCTCCAGCCATGTGAACTGAAGCCCAGCTGAAACACCAAACATCCAGAGTTTTGTTTGCAGCTCATGTGCATGTGTACTAAGACCACAGACCTTGGGTTTTTAAACAACCATGGCTGTTATTTAGTTCTGACCTTGCTATCCTGCCTTTTGGTATCAAACTGTCTGTGGTTTAATCATATTTTGTGTCTCTGCTGCATCGGAGAAGCTGCATCTGCTGATTTGTGCCTTGTTTCCCACATCCCACTCTACCTAATAAAATACGAGCATCACAGGCGGAACGTCGGACTTCTTCTCTTGATGTTTGGTCGAGTAGAACTCCCACCTCTGCAGAGGACTTTTGTAAGAAACTTATGCTCGTCTTGTGTGAATTCTTTACAAAGGTGTTACGAGGAAAAAAAACTTTCATCTTGGCGAGCCAGCCAGGAGCTCCCCGCATCTGTTCATCGGTGGGCTCGACAAGGTCGCGCTGACAGCCGGCAACAGGCCACCCAAAAGCCCCGGACGCCGATTACGTTATAGGCCAGCGTGCAATAGGTTCGACTTGAGGCATCAGACCGGCGGAGATCCGGCCCATCTCTCACACAAGGCAGAAAGGCGAGGATGAGATTTTTTTTAATGAGAGCAAAGTGAAAAAGAGATTTTCTTTGCAATGAGAGCAAAGTGAAAAAGTGAGGTTGTTTGCCCAAAACAAGCTGAGACCTTGTTAAAAGTGAAGCTGTTTTGTCCATACAATCGAGATCTTATTAAATAGTGAGATTGTTTGTTTAAACCGGCCGACACCTTGTTTGAAGTGAGGCTGGTTTGTGCATACAACCGAGACCTAAAAAGTGAGGTGTCACAGTCGAGACCTGATTAAACAGTGAGACGTGCGCCGAGACCTTACTGAACATCTGGTGAGGCTAAGAACGAACACTAGTGCAGTTTTTAAACGATCGTTTTATTGTTCGCTGTGTGAATGCGTGTTTTATTGTGAATGGATGGAAGATTTGTGAGTAAATATCGCTGATATTTGGATACCTAACGGTGACAACGCAAAGATTGAGGCGATTTTACACAAAAATCTTGATTAGGATTTTTTTTAGGTGTGGTGGTCCATTTGAATCTAAAACCCCTTCACTCTCGGGATTAGCACCCTAAGCAAGAACCTGGACTAACCCTTCTGGTTAGCCTAGAAGTCTGGTTCCTTGGGAAGTGTTGGGGCACCCTCGAGGCATTTTCTGTTGGTACCACTCACAACTCTATATTAATAAAGAAACACCATACTGAATATATATATTTTTTTCTTCCTTACTTTAAACAACTAATAACAATGGGAGGAAAAGTAAGTGAAATTGACCCCTCCAAACTGACAAAAGATGAAAGATTTATGCATCAAAAGTACCCAGACTCATTCACCTTCATTGAAAAATGGAGGACGAGTATGACATTGAACCCGCTCTCAAGCCTGAAATCTAGAAGATGTTGATTTCAATCTTAACAGAAAAACCAGCCCTTGCTAAAAAAAAAAAAAAAAAAGGAAAATACACCACTCAGATAAAAATTGCCAAAATATGACAAACAGAATCACACATCTGGCGAGATTGTGTTTGTATTAAGTGATTTTTTTT
>NW_023618875.1:0-22058 GCF_014905685.2 Nematolebias whitei
TGGGAGAGCATTCCTATTTCTAAACTTGAGAAACTGGTCTCCTCTGTCCCCAGACGTCTGTTGAGTGTTGGAAGAAGAAGGGGGGATGCCACACAGTGGTAAAAATGGACTTGTCCCAACTTTTTTGGGATTTGTTGACGCCATGAAATTTGGAAACAACAGATTTTTCCCTTAAAATGATAAATTCTCTCAGTTTAAACTTTTGATCTGTGATTTGTGTTCTATTCTGAATAAAATATTAGATGTTGGTGCCTCCACATCATTGCATTCAGTTTTCATTCACAATTTGTTTAGTGTCCCAACTTTTTTGGAATCCGGTTTGTAGAACAAATATAATAAATTTTCCTTTTATGTAATTCACTGACCAAACCAAAGACAAAACTGTAATAAAAAAAATTAAAAAAGTACAATTCAATTCAAAAAATACTTATAAAAAAATAAAACCTACTTACTACTTATACATACTTAAAATACTTAAATACTTATGTTTACCTGCTCAGTACACTTCACTGTGGTTCTTGAATGTTAAGTATTCTGGTAAAGAAACTGAATTTTTGGAACTGAGACATATTTTTGTTGCTACTTTCTGTCTGTCTTCACTGTTTTAGGATCCCTAAAGGAACCAGTCCAGGATGCTACCTTTTAGGATCTCTTGTTGTGCCGAAAAGCGAGTATGGCAAGAAAGCTGTGAGTAACTTTTTAAAAAATTTTTTTACATTTGCACCTTCACCGGTCAGTTCTCCTCTTCAGGACTTTGTCATGCTGGAATTTACCTTTAACAAACCAAAGGATAAAGTTTGCACTTAATAACCTATTTATTTGAATGTCTGATCCCAGAAGTTAAAAAAAGATCCTTAGTTTGAGAGCTGATCAGTTTCTGTCTTTTTTCAGTCGTACTGCAGAATCAGACTGATCAGTTTGATTTGTTGCCTCATAAATTGATTAACACATTTTTCGTTCTCATTTTTTATGTTTTTATGTTTGCTTGTGCCTTAGTCCAGAAAAACAACTAGATGAGAAAATTGCCAGATGTTACTGCTTCAAATCTGGCTCCATCTGTTCAGTAAAGCACTGAATGTCTGTTTACACCTGGCATTAACGTGTTTTTGGTGTTGGGATGTGGCTGTTGATCACAGACCACGTTTGAACGCGTTTAGTCCTGAATCTGAATCTACATTGTAGCATAAATACAGATGTGCCCTGGCCTGCGTTCTTGCTCACCCGATGCACATGCGAGGGAGTGTCGGGCTTTCTATTACGATTTTTTTCTTCTTCTGGTAATCGTATGAATAGACTCAATCGATTGTATTGCCAAAAGAAAACTTTGTTCAGCAACTCTTAAGTTAATTTCTGCTGCAGTTTTTTGAAAGAGATCTTTGTGGAGCGCTCTCTGGAGAACTTGTCCAGAGGACCTGACTGTTGTAGTTGGATTGATCTACCTGATTATTGAGCATGCATCAGGACACACTGTGTAGCGCTGTGGCAAAGCTTTAGCCTCGTTGGTCCAGGAGGTCGTTTGTTTTCTTTTGGTTGGAAGGAGAAGAAATTAAGAATGAGCAGTAATTAAAAATAAATATATACAATCTAGTTAAAATGGAAATTTTTGATAAATTGGTGCAACTGTCAGGACTTTTCTTTTAAAGAATGGAACCTGGTTGTAATGTGCCAAGTTATTTTTCGTGCTTTTCCAGTCAAGATGCTTTTTTCAGCATAACGTCCACCCACCCTTTCAAAGAGGAGAAATAAGAGGGTGAGGAACAACTCTGTGTCCCTAGCATCTTTCTGCCTTTATTTTGAAAGGATTATCAAGTGGAAACTGTGGTCACGGGTGACCTCAGGTTTACTGTCCCTGTTCCCCGTAGACAGGTGAAAATGAAGGACTATTAAGATAAAAATCCCCTCCTGATTATATGGAACAAGAAAGTTGGACATTCCAAGAAAAATCTAATCATTGCCTACAAATACGAGTTTAAAAATATATATATTATCGTTTGCCTAAAATGCTCATCCCTAACTGGAGTGGGATTTTTTTCACACCTGAAAAGACAAACGTTCTGAAGAAAATTTTCTGGATTTTTTTATGTAAACAAATCAGATTCAGTTTAATAAAACCTATGGGTTTGAAATGAATTTGTTTAAAAAAAAAAAAAAATCTGTCAAAATACTATATCTTCATGACTCAGACAGATATTAATTATGAAACTGAATTTATCTGAACTTAAACTGAAATTATGAACTGAATTTTTATGAATTTTCATGTTTTTTGCAACACCAGTTTGATGAAACGATTCTTGTTTGTGGCTCACAACAGGTTGAATGTGGTGTAGATAATAACCTGTTTGTTTACGTCAGTCTAAAATTGAGAAAACATGTCCGGAAGAAGGTTAATGCCGAGTGAGGAAAAACAATCGATTGACAAACTGCTTGATTATTAGTTCTAATGAACCAAAAAATGTTTTGGCCTCTAACCACATATTTACCAACTCAAGTCAGTATCTCACTGTGCTGCAACTGTTTGAGATAAGTTGGAGATTTAAAATTGAGAGGGGAAAATAAAATAAAATTTCCGTTGCAGTTTCAACTGAACTCTAATTCACCGAACAGGGACCGTGTATCACAAAGGATTTGTACCAGATTGTAGCTAAATGGTAAATGGACTGTACTGATATAGCGCCTTTCTGTCTAATTTCAAGATTTGCTCTCAGAACTAATTTCCAGGTGCATTATATTTAATTAACTGGAGTTCACTTTTCATTGCAGAATGGTGGAAAGAGAAGGAGAAAGACAGAGACAAAGTGAAGGACGTGATTAGGCCTGCCGCGATAAACAATAAATCAATTAATCGCTTGATAAATGAAAATTATCAACCTCATTTCCATTTATCGGTTTTATCGTTTCTTCGTGTCTTTCTCGTTCTACTGAAGACACTGGATGACAAAGCTCAACTCCAAAGCAGCTAAACTGAGAAGCTAAGCTACGGGCTAAGCTAACAAGCTGTCTTTGAGGAAAAAACCTCCGTCTTGTCAAAGCTCCAAAATTCACGGTTGAAACCCGTGCCTTCATCTAAAAAGTTATTTTTCTCTGCAAAAAGAAGCTGAGAACTTGTTTACTGATTTTATTTTTTTTTTTATTAAAAGCTTTATATAAAAAATGCTATGTTAAAGAGTTCAAACCACACAGAGAGTCCGCCATTTTGAGAACGGAAAAACAGGAATGAGAGACCGCCCATGTCACGTCAAGGGGCCTCCCTGCCATTTTTCTTAAAGAGACACGCTGCTCGCTCCCTCACAATCCATCCTTCGGTTCAAACAGTCTTATTCTGCCATCCAGTGGTCAAAACAAGTACTACACACAAACATTAACCACCATTTCTTCTCAAACAATATTATTGTTTATCGCAATAATTTCTGAGACAATTAATCGCCCAGCAAAATTTGTTATCGTGACAGGCCTAGACATGACATTTATTTATTTATTGACCTGTACATGTTTCCTGACGGAGGAGAACTCCTAGCAGATGTCAAACTACAACTTTAGTGCTCCAGAATTTATTAAAACTAAATGGAGGAATACAGTGAGGCTCTGCATTGAAATCCAAGTTAGGAGTAAACCACCAGTTAAGGTGTTAATTGGGTTTGAGGTGCTTGCTTCAACTCCATCGCCACACAAATTTCCTGAACATGTTCAAAACTCAAGTGACGAGACCTCAAGTGCCTTTGTGGCTCACGTGAGGAAACGGAGACCTCGCAAATGTTTGGAGATATTTGGAGACTCCCTCGAATGTCTGCAAACACAGCTCAGGGAGATGCATAATGAAAACATCAACAACGAAATCTTTATTTGCTCACTTCCATGTTTTATGTTCAGAACAAACACGTGATTATTTCTTTCTTTCTTTATTTTGTCTCATCTTCACACCTCATCCATAGCTGTTTGTTTGTGGTCGTCCTTATGCCCCCAATGCATTAAAGTAAACAACAACAAAAAACAAACGAGATTTGTTAGCTGTCATAATAACAAGCAGCACGTATTACAATACAGATGTTGATGACTGTACATTGTTGTGTCAGTACCAGGTGAATGAATCGACTCAGACTTTCTGAATCAGACCTAACCAAATGAAGACAGAGCGAATCCTTTATGGCTGGTGTTTTTCTTGTCTCTTCCTTACTGTGTGTTATTTTGACCACCAGGGGCAGGCTTCTGCAAAACGGCAAAGAAAGTTTCAAAAGGTACTGGATGAGCTAGAAACACCAAACAACAGAGCGCCCACTGCTCTCCTTCCATCAGGAATTGGCTGATTATTATTTACTTTAATTCATCTGTGTTTTTAATGTCAAAGCATGTCAATATTTCTGTTCTGAAATTACCAAATACTTGTTTTTATGGTGTAGTATTGTGTTATCTGGTGGTCAGGTCATGCATTTCTTTAAATTACCGTTTTAAACCTTAGAACTGGGTAATAAAACTTATATTTTTTAACTTATTTAAGGAGCAAAACCTCAGTTTTGTGGTGTTAAGTTATGACAATGGAGGGAAAAGAGTGAGCCTTTGAGATGCTGAATTTGGGATTAGTTTAATCAACAATGTTCTTTTACCGACTTATTCTTTTGTGCGTTTGTTTGTGTCTACCTAGGATACTGTTTCAGTCATCTACCACCTAATTCCTGCTCCCAACAAGTCGAAGAATGGTGGGAAGGAGAAGGACAAAGACGGAGACAAAGAGAAGGACGTGAAAGACGAGTTTGCAGAGGCCTTGAGAGATCTGAAGATTCAGTGGATGACGAAGTGAGCTCAGTTTTTCTCAGGATTTATTTATTAGATCCTTTAGTTTTTCACCTTTCAACTTAATTTCTTACTAACTAATCTGCCTGCTCGGTTCCTCAGGTTGGACTCCAGCACCGTCTATGATGAGCTGGTGGACAACTTCTCAGACTTCCTTCCACTGCACGTGCAAAGACTGCACCAGCTGGACTCAGAGAAGGTAAACTGCCAGGATTATAACTTAAAATTGAAATAAAAAAACGTGTTTGTTCACAGTTTTGCACTTTTTTTGTGTGAAGGAGCGCGTGAAACGTCTCAAAGAGGTGGTGTCGGCAGCAGACATCGTCATCTCCCACATCGATCAAACCGCCTTGGCTGTTTACCTCAGCATGAAGACGGACCCTCGACCAGAGGCCGCCTCTATCAAGACGTATGTACCACAGAGACGTTCTTGGTGCAGAAATGTTTGTAACGTTGGAACTAAGCTCTAGATGAAGCCATAATTTGATTTAGGCAGAAATGTGGACTGATGAATGAGCCTCCGGTCTTTCAGGGACATGGAGAAGCAGAAGTCATCTCTTCTGGACGCCCTGTGCAGGAAAGGCTGCGCTCTGGCCGACCAGCTCCTGGTGCCCCCCACGGCGCAGGACGACGCCAACGCTACGGGACAAACGGCAGCGGAGGAAGCTGGAGAGCAGATGTTCGTCAGTTCTGACGACGTCCTGCAGAACGTGGCGAAAACCCTCACAGATACTTTCTGGGAGGTGCAGAAGTGGGCGGAGCTAACTGACTCCAAGGTGACAACATTTAGAACACTTTTATTTCAGTCTGAATGCTGAGACAGCTGAAATGTGTTGAAGAAGCTAAAACTGAAGTGTCAAAGTTTGAACAAGCAGAACAGAAGCAAAAATGAGCAAAATCACAACTAAAAGCTAAAGTCAGTAAAACATTTGTTAAAAGCTCAAATTAGCTAAACCATAGCTAAAATCAACAAAAAATGTTTTTTAAACTATAATGAACAATACAGCAGCTAAAAGATGAAATTGGCAAAACTGTGGCTGAACCCTAAAATGAGCAAAACAGTAGCTAAAAGCAAGAAAATTGGCTAAATGGTAGCTAAAACTTAAAATTAGCTAAACAATTGCTAAAAGCTAAAATTAGCAAAAAGTAAAAGTATTAAAATCTAAGCTTAGAAAAACAGTATTACAAGCTAAAAGAAGCAATACAGCTGGTAATAGCTACAATTAGCTAAAATGTATCTAAAACCTAAAATAATAGCTAAACAGTGGCCAAAATTAGCGCACACAAAAAAAGCGTAACTTCATCTTAAAATGAGCAAAACAGCTAAAATTTGCAATACAGCAACTAAAAGTCTAAATTAGAAAATAACTATCCAAAAGCATAAATACTTGGCTAAACGGTAGCTAAAACACAAGATTATAAAAACCGAAGCTAAAAGCTACAATTAGAACCTCCGTAGCTGAAAGCGAAATCTAGCACATCTCAGAGCAAAAATAAAACATTAAAACTTAAAATATGATGGGGTTTTTTTTTCAATAAATCCTAAAGTTTGAAAAAAAGATAACCTGTAAATATTTTGAAGAAGTATAAACGTTACAAATACCATCAGTCATACTAACCATCTCCTGAATTGACTGTTTTGATATCTAAATTTAGATTTAGGTGAAGTTTGAATGCAGTAGCCATGAAGTTTTTATATCTAAATGGTTAAAATGGCTGAAGGTACAAAAACTCTGAAAACAGTCAGAAAAACATGACTGTCAGTAGTGGAGTATTCTGATGGGAATATATGTTTTAAAACGAATTGAGAGTTAATGGTATGTGCTGCGTTGTATGGTGTGTATACTGTGTGTGTGTGTGTATATATATATATATATATATATATATATATACATATACATATATATATATATATATATTTTTTTTTTTTGTCTTGTTTTATTTGCACAAATAAATCAATTTAGATAATGATACTAGATCATTTAGATGTAATAACTGAAAAAAATATTTTTTCCACCTTTTTCCCCCCTCGTTAAGGTTTTAATGTTTTCATACAAACACGCCGTGGCGAACAAGATGTTCGGCCGAGCCTTAAAGTACGCCTCCAAGATGGTCGAGGAGAAGCCGAGCAAAGAGAACATGAAGAACTGCATCCAGGTACGGTACCTGCTTCGTGTCGTGAGCGTTGTTCTTCACCTTCCCGTTGCTGAAATCACCTGCGTTTTGTTTTTTCAGCTCATGCGACACCTGGGATGGACGCACTGCTCCGCCTTCAGCGAGAACTGGCTCCCAGTCATGTACCCTGCAGACTACACACCGTTCTAGACAAAACACACACATGCGCACGCACGGTCGTACACAGCCCCGGATATCATGCCCCTCAGGAACTCATGGTCTGTGTGTCTGACCACAACCAGCTGCCTCCTGGGAGTTTTGTTTGATTTTATTTATGTGTTTTAGCGCCAAAATAAAAGTTTCTTTTACGGCGAGATGGTTGTGGAGCCAATCAAACCAGAGGTAACCTTCTTTCCCTTGAGTCCCAACAACAACAAAAATATGACGAGTTAAAATGTTTTAAACAATCGCCAGCATCTTATACTGTCCAGAGACATTTGCATCCACCCATCCCATGCTTTCACGACTAATTATCAATAAGTAATTTATCTTTTTGTGTGTGTGTAAATACTGTAAACATCTGACTGTTTGGACACCAGGGATGCATCAAAGTCCTGAAAGAGTTACTGACCCCTGTCATAATCAGAAAACTCAAACCAGTCGTGTTTCTGGCTTGATACGAAGACGTTCGGACACACAGGAGCAAACAGACTCTGCCTGGTTCCTCGTTACAAAGGAAGAGCCGAGCCTTTTTTAAACTTTTTGTTGTTGTTGTTCCTGCCACATTCTTGGTTCAGTCTCGTTTGTTAAACACAAAAACGGTGTTGAGGTGCCTTTCTTCATGTACCTTACCTTTTGTGATGGAATGGAAATGGTGAAGAAGCTGCGCAGTTTGTAGCATCGAAGTGATTTCACTCGTCGGCCTCTTAGATCAAGTGTCAAAGCTGCAAAACCTCAAATGAGCCGAGTGACGCGCCTTCGTCAGACTGTCGCCTCCAAAACACATCTAAGGTGGTGTCCCTCTGGGCTGTGGCTAGTCGGCTAAACAGCATTTGTGAGAGTCTCCAAATGTCTCGCTGCGTTCCTGAGAGTTGCAGAGACTTTCAGTCTTGTAGCTGAAATTACATGTTTGATAAATTTTCTCTAAAAAGAATTCAAGGAAACTGTTGTGAGCATCTTGAGTTTCGTTGTATTTCTGACGCAGCGCAGGAGCTCCCCTCAGGTTTAAAATCCGCATTGATGATAAACAATATTTATTTTTAAAAAAAATAAAGTCCAAATCTGCCTATTTTCATTTTAAAAGTGTACTCCAGTAGATTAAAGGTACTTGTTATGAAGAATCCTCCAAAAAAGCTGAACAAAATAACAAAAATTCACTTTTTTTTATATTATCTATGGTTAATGTGTCTTTAAATTTAGGATTGATAAGCAAAAATTTGTGACCAGCCGCCATCTTCTGTGTTCATTTGTTTACCTGTGAAAACACCTGAAGTGACTGAAAATATGTCAACGATGGCAACATTCACGAAACCGTTTGGGATCAAGGAATCAAACCGGTTTGATGCATTAGTACATCCTATGTGCACATTTGTTGAGTAAAGTTTGTTGGCGTTAGACTCGAAGTGAAAAGGCTTTGAAATGGTAAACTTACCGGTCTAGCAGAAGTTTGGCACAAAACGCGAGTGTTTGAACGCTGAGCTCGATGTTGATGCTGCTCCACCTTGATCATTGGTATTTACCGTATTTTTCGGCGTATAAGTCATAGTTTTTTTTTTTTACATAGATTTATCAGTCCTGCGACTTATACCCCAAAGTGAATTATATACCTTTTTTTTTCTTCTTTCGTATTCATAACGCAATTTTTGACTGACGCTTTAAATTTTGAAGAACTGCAACAGCGAGTCCTCCCGTGCACTCTCGCTTCACTCAGCTGGTGCAAGTGGAGCAACGCTGGCGAGCTAGCAGCTCCGGCCCCAATGAATGGATGGAGGGTGCCGCCCAGGCGAAATGAAGCTGTTTTGACCATTAAATAAACTCATAATAAACGCAACGGGTCAGCGGTGATGCATAATAAATGCGACTTATACACTGAAACGATTTAATTATGTTTTTTTCCCTCTTCGTGATGCTTTTTTTTTTACTGATGCGACTTATACGCTGGAAAATACGGTATTATTGAAAGTTGTCTAACTCGGTCTTTCTGTTTGCTGTTATCTACAAATTCACTTTTGTATTTCCGCCTTAATGTGTTTTCTGAACTTCTACAAGTCTGATTTTACTCCATTTGTTTACCAATGATGCACTTGATGGAGGTTAATTGTGTGACTCGAGTCTTTTGAGCAGATTCAGCCAAGTGCTTTGTTTACGTTGAGTCCATACTCCCATTTTAGAATTGCATATCGAATATATCAGTAAAACTGCTGGAGTAAGTTTGTTCAAACAATTTGTTTGATATAGTTTGTCTTGGAAAATGTACCCGCGCAGCTTCCTGGTCACTAACATTTGTAATTCAGTGAGACCGCAACAAAAAAATTGCCTATTTTCTTGCAATTTTGAGCCATAAAGTCGCCCTGAACAGTGGCAGCCTGATGAGAAACCACCTCTACGACCTTTTTACCCCAACTCGCTAACATGACGATGCGGTTTGTGAGCAGCAGCAGGAAGTTCAGAGCAGATTTCTCATGATTCACTCAAAATATCAAATATTTTATGAGCAGCATTTTGAATGCTGCACAAAGTGTCATAAAATATTGTAAATACACAAAATATTAAGATGCAATATAACACAGGTGTTGTCTTAATCCATGTGTTTTGCATATATGCATGTCTTCTATGATCTAAATTGTGAGGAAAACTAATTTTATGTGGAAACGGAGTTTAGTTTGCCAGTTTTTACACCAGAAACGTTGATTCAGAGAAGATCCACTGATGTTTTCATGACTTTACGTGCACCTGTGAGCATATCTCGAACGTTGCACCCTAAAACTAAAAAACAAGCCATTTAGACGGGCATTAAACCGCTTTTAACGGACTGCACCAGTGGAATTATTGTTAATTTGATTTACTGCAAATCACATGAACTTTACATCACATTTATTGTGTTTTGTGATATTTGGGACTTTTGTTGCACTTTTCCGTGAAAGGGTTAGTTTTTATATACTGGATATGTATACTAAGGGCAATATCCACATCTATTGAAAGATTATTTGCAATAAATGTTTTATTTGCTCATGTTTTGTTTGCTTAAACTTTCACAAATTCTGGTTTGGTCCTTTTGAACATTTCTCTCCTGAATCATGTAACAAACGAGGGCTGCAGAATTAAAACATTACCCTATTTTCACAATCCTCAACCTTTGTTGTAAACTTATTTTTGGGACAAAAATCTATCTAGATTTATTTAAATGCCGTTTTTAAAAACTGCCAGTGGCTAGTCACAAAAAATAAATGGTAAAAAAATAATATGACAAACACACAAAAAAACTGTTAAATTTTTCACAAAACGGAGAAAACATACAAATGAAGCAAAACATCAACTGTGTTAAATCCAGGGGTGATATTTCAAAACACCAAAAGTTCAGGTCTGTCTGATCTGAACAGCTGGTTCTACGGGACAACTGGAGACCTGGTCACCTCTGTGGACCAGCTTGGACCTCTGGACCACTTGAATCAAATGGTCAGGGCTATTCAACTGGCGCCCGCGGGTGACTGCAATCCAGCCCACTTCATTAAATAATTATTTATTTATTGTATTGGGGAGGGTTTTGGGTTTTGGCTTCTGTTTATTGCATTTATGATTCAATGCAATACAATAAATTTAAAAGTTAACAGATAATTGTAAACTTTGTTTTATTTACGTAATGATTTTCTGGATGTCCGGCCCCTGAGCTGTTGGCTTTCAGGAACTGTGGCCCCCTGAGCAGTTCTGTTGAATAGTCCTGGTCTGAAGGATCTGGAGGACACATGCAGTTGCAGGTCAGACGCATCTTCAGGAAATTGTCCATTCAGGGCATTTTATGTCATCAATAAGCTTAAAAATCAATTCTAAATCAAACAGAAAGCCATTATCAGCATAACCTTTGACCTTACAAACGTGGCACAGAACACTCATTTTTCCAAAAAGGTAATACGGAGCTTGTTTTTTTTTATCTATTTTCTTTTGAATCATTAAAATTATTGTTTTCATTATTTTTTTTTTAAAGTTTATTATTGGCTCAGTTAGTAGAGAAGGTTACCGGATCATACCCCGGCCTGGGGCCTGCTCTCTCTGTGCATGTGCGTGTTTTCTCCAGGTACTCCGGTTTCCTCCCACAGACCAAAAACATGCATGTTAGGCTGATTGGTGACTCTAAATTGTCTCTAGGTGTGAGTGAGAGAGTGAATGGTTGTTTAAGTGTCCCTGTCATGGACTGGGGACCTGTCCGAGGTGTCCCCCGCCTCTTGAACAGTGACTGCTGAATATGGACACCAGTGACCGCCCCATGACCCAGAAAGGAAGAAGCGGGTAAAGATGATGGATGTATACTGGTAGATTTTACAGATGACTCCAGGCTGCCCTGTAGGACAAACGACAAAGAAAAAACATCAACATAGATTTGTTTTTGTACCATGGTACGCTCCAATTTGTTGAGTAAAGATACGGATGAAGCGTTCACCTTGAGTGCACCCACGTTACAGAATCACATCTGGAAAACTACTGGAGTAAACTTTCAATCTGCACCCTCTGACATAGTTCATAACTTTTTTTTTTTAATTCCATATTTTGTAACGAGTACCTTTAACCAGAGATTTTCCTCGTCAAGAGAAAATAAAAAGGATTTTTCTCTTTGAACCAGTAAAGATTTCTGGTTTTAGTTCGCGAACGGTCGAAACCTCAGAATTTAAAAAGTGCTGTTTTCTGTCTTCTAGAGATTAAAAATTGTTGTCTGGGGTTAATCAGTGACGCAAATCTTTATTTTTGTTACGCTTTATCTTTTTTTCAAGGCTCTCAAGTGCAAAATTGTGTTTTTTTCCCCCCTGGTCTTTGGTTTAACGTGCTGCTGCAGCACTTGTCAATGATGGGCTCTAAAAATGGCCTTAATGTTCGCCACGAGGCTCAACCTTTGACCTCTGACACTGAACAGACGTCTTGTATCTGCTGCTGTCACTCCGCTGCCGTCAGGAAAAGATTTCAGAAATGTTTGTGCGGACGGTGTGTGGATATATTTAAAGTCATAGAAGCTCACGCTTTAAAGAATGTTTAGGTTGCATTCTCTTTATTTTATATCCGTCCTCGTTCACCAAGATCTGAGCTGCTGATAAAACTATTCTGTGCTCACAAAAAAAAAATAATAATCACAAAACAGAGAAAGTACACAGAATTAAAAGATGTGAAACAACTTGTAACTTCTTGCACATGATTTATACCAAAGTGATGCAAACTTTGTAAGACGAGGTTAGAATTTGCAAATTTTACATTGTTCTGTTAAACAAATTAAACAAATAGCAAGAAACCACCAAGTATTTATGCTTAAAAAAGATATAAAATAAAAAGCTGCCTTTTTTGTAATGCATTGTCTGTTTTCTTTCTATGTAAATAAAAACACAAAGTCACATTTGAGGAAACCCAGTAAACCAACATTATTACTGCGCCACTAAAAGGCGATCGTGTTTTTGCCCACATGTGCTTGTCTGTCAGCAAAATATCTCATGAATCAGATGACTTATAGAGATAATCCCCAGTTATAAATCTTTCATTGCACACCTGCAAATGATGAACAATTAGAGCCAGCATGATTCAAGATGGCCGCCACCAAACACAGGAATTTTCTTATTGAGTTGTTTTTACAGAGACTGAGCTCAAAGTTGGGGCGGTAGCAGCTGAGAGTCACACCCAAAACATACATTGAGGACTTTACCATCTACTGGAAACATCTCTGTTAGCAAAACATTTTCTGAATCAGTGAATGGATACTAATGAAACAAGATAATCACTGGATGCTCATCTACAAATGATTTATCTTTGAAGTCAATCCAGATCAAGATGGCCGCTACAGCTAAACCACAATAGCCAACACAAAAATGGCTACAACCAAATCAGCTTTACAGACAATGTAGTAAAATTTGGTGTGGTAGTAGCTGAGATTCATTCACATTCTCTGAGCCCGACATCTCCTGATATGGCATGAGATTGCGCAAGGTTTGACCGAAACGGCGACAACTCTCTCGTTTCTTAAGATGATCTTAGTCTAAAAGCGACGGGCGATATGTATTCCTCTGAGGACAGCAGCCCCAGTCAGGTCTTGTGCGATTACAGAAAATTATGAAGGTAAAAAAGAGCCAATAATGATGGCACCACTGAGAACAAGTAAACTTTGCTCAACACTTCAAATGAAATGTAAAAAGAAAAGACATGAAAAAGTCTCCTCCAGCAGTCGAGGCCTTTAGTCCGTGACCCTGCAGCCTGTGATTCAGTCTGTTATATCCCCTCCTTCTCTACTAGTTCCCATGAAGATCTTCATATCTCCATCCTCAGACAGTAATCTTGTGTGGAAGGCCTTGTGGAAGTTCTCTGTGAAGACCAGATCGGACTCAAGTCTGACCTTGTTGGCCCAGATCACGGTCGTTCCTGGCCTGCAGAAGTGCTTCATGGTGGCCAGGAGCTCGTCCCGGAAGTCATGGTGGTAGACCACGTCAGCAGCCAGCACGTAGTCGTACCTGTAGACGGAAGAGGGGTAGGTGTGCTCCAGGTCGTGGCTCCAAGACAGAGCTGCCACCTTGGGTAGGTGTCTGCAGCGGCCCCTAGTGTTCCTCATCACATTGGCTTGGAGGTTGCTCAGCATCTCTGGGAGGTCTGTAGCTGTGACCGAAGCGCCTAAAAGAAAAAACAGAAGTGTCTTAATAAGCAACTGACTGGGCTACATCATGATTAGTTATTTTAATAAATAGCAAATGTTGATGTGTTTTGTTGTATTTTATGGCCCTTTTCCATGTAATTTTCCTCGTAATGTCACAAATCTGACAAAAAGTACAAGCCGTGAAATGTTTTTTGTCATAATTGCTTCTTGCTCTGTCAGGTTGTGTGCCGCAGAGTGGTGCTGACAGCTCACCCAGCAGACTGGCCACAATGGCTACCAGTCCAGTTCCCGCTCCCAGTTCCAGAACCTGCTTCTCACGCAGGTCGAAGGTGTGCCAGTTGTTTTCCAGGAAGGAGCATAAAGCCAACGCCTGCAGGTCACAGAAAACCAGACAGGAACAAATTACTGAGAGGCTGTACGACACTTTAGACTGTTCTCAGAAATACTCACAGCTGGCCACATCATGGCCCCGTACGAGTCTATGGATTCATAAATGACAATATCCTCGCCGACGTAATTGTAGATGTCTTTAGTGGTGCTGTAAAGGATGCTGGGGGCCCATTTCTCTTTCACACACATCTCTTCTGTGGAAAGAAAAAAGCATAAAGTATCCCTCGTTTATTGCGGGGGTTCGGTTCTGAACCCGCCCACATTAAGTGAAACTCCACAAAGTAGTGGCGTTATATTTATTTTAGTATTTATGTATATATTAAGGATTTATGAACTCTTCCCACACTCTTGCAATGTTCTTAATCTTCTAAACGCTCTAAAAGAGACAGCATGTCATGATTTCCGCTCTCAGCCGCCTGCTGCTCTCAGCCACGCCCACTTCTCCGCTGTCACTCCCAAACTCCCTCCTTCTGTGTAAATAAACAATTTAAATTTAAATACTGTAATAGTTTAAATAAACAATCCATGCTGCATGAGCAGCGTTGTTCATTTTAAATAATCAAGCGCGACTGGAACCGAGCCTTTAGTCGCCCTCGACGAACGGCCAAGCCACCGGCCTGGAAGTCTTCCTCCTCCGTTTTATCAGGGGGAGAAAGTCAGCTGTCACTCTGTAGGACTCGATCACAGGTGAAAAGGTGAAGCTGCGATGATGTCAGAGGGAAAGGAGGTTTGGACAGATCACTCATATGTGAGCGAAAGTCCGACAAGCACTCTCTTCAGAATGTGGAGCTTGGTTCTGAGAGCTGAATGTCTCGAGTCCGGGGTCTGAGTTTGTGGTCACAAATACAGGCATGGGTCATTCACAAAGGCAGAAAATGCAAAAGCTATCAGAGGGTTTTAGCTGGAATCGGTGGTCTGACGGCAGAGCAGACATTAAATGGGTCAGAGCAGGAGCATAAACACTGGATGGCGATCAGACAATCTGCAGACACTGGGCAGCAACGCACAAAAAATTTAAAAGAATAAAAGCGCAGCGCAGGTGCTAAATCCATCTATCAATTATCTTTACCTGCTTCTACCTTTTCGGGGTAAAATATATTATTTTAAATGATTTAGCACCTGCAGGTTGGCGGACTGGTCATTGGGAGCACTGGGACATTTCCCGGTGGCCTGGCCGTTCGCCGAGTGTGACTAAAGGTTCGGTTCCGCTCGTGCTGGATTATTTAAAATAAACATTGCTGCTCATGCAGCATGGATTGTTTATTTAGACTGTTACAGTATTTAAATTTAAATTGTTAATTTACACAGAAGGAGGGAGATTGGGAGTGACAGGTGATGAGTGTGACTGCAGTGGAGAAGTGGGCGTGGCAGAGAGTGGAGATCATGGCATGCTACAGGAGGGAGCTTCTCCTGCAGCTGTGGGATGCACAAAGGTGCAACAGGTGCTAAATCATTTAAAATAATTAACTTTAAATAAACAATCCATACCACTCGTGCAGCTAATCCATCAATCAGCCAGTTGTGTGTCATGTCCAATTTTACTTAGAAAAACCACGACAGAGCGAGTCCATGAAAGTTGAACCGCAACGAACCGCAAAGTAGCGAGGGACTACTGTACTGTATTTCAGCACAGCCAGAAAGCTAAAGAGGAGCAACATACAAAAATATTAAAGGTCATAAATCAACATCTTGATATTAATTATGGAGAAATTGCATTTTTGTGAATGTTTAGAGCTGAAATGTTGCTGAAATTTGGTGAAGAATCTAATACTGAGTTATTAAAGCTAAAAAGAGCAGGACACTAGATAAACGCTAAATGAGAAGAAATGTTAGCTAAAGGTTTAAAGGAGCAAAAACATAGCTAAAAGAATAAAAAAAAATAAACAAACAAAAAACAAGATAAACTCCAGAAGCAGCACAACACTGGCTACAACTTAAAATATGTGGAACACTAGCTAAAAGGTGCAAAACAAGCTGAATAATAATAATAATTATTATTATTATTATTACAAAATGCAAGCTTAAAGTTGAAAGTGAAAAATCACTAGCTAAAAACCAAAAGCTGTACAATTTCTAATAGCTTAAAATAGCAAAATGCTAGTTAAAAGCACCAAATACTTAGCTAAAGGCTGAAAATATCAAAAGACCAGCTGGAAGCTAAATGTAGAAAAAATAACTAAAAGTAGCATAATGATAGCTAAAAGCTAAAAGTTATAGAAGCAATAAAAGCAAAAGGCTTGCTCTTGCAGAATAATAGCTAAAAGTAGCAAAACAGTAGCAAAAACCTAGTAGCAAAAGATTAGCTAGAAACTTATGGTTGGCTAAAAGCTAAAAGTAGCAGAATAATTGCTATTAGATAAAAGTGGCAAAAGACGAACTAAAAACCAAAAGTAGCACAAAAAAAGCAAAAACAGAACCAGTTTACTGAAGCAGGTTTTAAAGAGAACAATGTTTGTCAAGGGACTGAAAAGGTCTCATTGTATTTCTTGAAGTTAAACATTTAGAAAAATATAATAATTACGAAAAACAAACGTCATAACAATAATCAAAGTCATAGTCGTATTCTGATTTAGCTGAACATTTTGATATACTAAGGGTTAAAATAGCACATAGACCTATTTACAAACAGATAAATTGTTTCATGAGATAATTATTATCAATAAGATGACCCCCACGGCTAATCAATTAACAAAAATGGTTATACCTCAGTGAATTTTATAATCAGCTGAAGTTTGGTGTGGTAGTAGCTAAAAGTCATTCACAACACTGACTCCAAGCTCTAACAAATCATGTGAGATCTCACCTTTTGTGTTTTTGTCCTTTCGTTCATCTGTTTTATCTTCAGCACCATCATCTTTGAGAGCCGAACTTCTTTCTGAATCTTCCTCTTCGTCACTGTCAGTCTCGCTCTTTTCTTCCTCTTCGTCTCTGCTCTCAGCTTCCAACTCGTCAGATTCCTTCTCCTGAAGGGCGCCGTGAAGTTCGTCATCTTTGTGTTTTAGCTCCTCCTCCTTTGTTGGTTCTTCCTCCACCTGTCCCAGTAGATATGCATTTTCCAGCTCCTCGTCTTTTCCTTCTCCACAAGTTGCCATGAAGATCTTCATATCTCCGTCCTCAGCCAGTATACTTGTGTGGAAGGCCTTGTGGAAGTTCTCTGTGAAGACCAGATCGGACTCAAGTCTGACCTTGTTGGCCCAGATCAGGGTCGTTCCTGGCCTGCAGAAGTGCTTCATGGTGGCCAGGAGCTCGTCCAAGAAGTCATGGTGGTAGACCACGTCAGCAGCCAGCACGTAGTCGTACCTGTAGACGGAAGAGGGGTAGGTGTGCTCCAGGTCGTGGCTCCAGGACAGAGCTGCCACCTGCGGAGGGTGTCTGCAGCAGCCCCTGGTGTTCCTGCACAAGTTGACCCTCGTGTTGTTCAGGACTTCTGGGAGGTCGGTAGCTGTGACCCAGCCTCCTGAAAACAGACAGAAACCAGTCACAACTGGTCACCGCTGTGAGGGAAAATCTGTGCCCACTTTACACACCGAGGAGCGCCGCAACGATAGACAGAAGTCCAGTTCCTGCTCCAATCTCAAGGACGGCTTTGTCTACAAGACTCCACTCGTCCTGATGAGTGTCGAGGTAGTGACAGAGAGCCAGAGCCTGAGGGCGACATCATTACAGCTGCAGTCAGGTTTCACATGACATCGAAACACCTCGTGACCCACCAGACTGGTTTTAACACAACGTTTAGAAGAATGATCAAATGTTCGACGACAACTTATTTACTTTCAGAGTCAGACAGATTCAAGATGGCCGACGTAGCCTGACGTTAGCAAACATAAAAATGGGTATAACTCAGTCAATTTTATAGAGACTGAGCTCAGATTTGGTGTGGTAGTAGCTGAGGGGCATACACATCACATTTTCAGAGCTCTACCTGTTCACACAAGATGTATCCAGTATAATCAAAGTTCATGCTCAATAATCCAGGTAAAAAAATCCAACAAAGTTCAGTCAGGTCATCTGGACGGTTTCTTTTTTTAAAATTTGTTGAGACGTTTCATCCTTCATCCAAAGGACTTCATCAGTTCAAGGAGCCACAACAAACTCAGTCCCACAAGCAGCACACTCACATAGTGGACCAATCAGTTCGCTGGTGATAAGCTGGTTTCTGGGGCCCGCCCTCTCCCCCGTCGACTCAGATGACCTGACTGAACTTTGTTGGATTTTTTACCTGGATTATTGAGATTGAACTTTGATGTTTTGAACCACTTTGGCTATGGCTGCCTCAGAGGAGTCGACAGGGGAGAAGACAGACTACAGAAACCATCTTATCACCAGCAAACTGGTTGGTCCACTATGTGAATGTGCTGCTTGTGGGACTGAGTTTGTTGTGGCTCCTCAGACTGATGAAGTCCTTTGGATGAAAGATGAAACGTCTCAACAAATAAAAAAAAAGAAACAGTCCAGATGACCTGACTGAACTGTGTTGGATCCAGGATAATGTTAATTTCAAGGTTTGTCCTAAATGGCTACATAAGTTTCCTTATTTCTCAACATTTTTGCCCTGACCCAGAGGAGGTGGAGGTGGGGGGTCTTTGCCTCGTGGAGAATTTTAAGTATCTGTCTTGTTAACAAGTGATGATAGGATGGAGTGGGATATGCATTGGCAGATCTGGACCTTTGCTTTGGTCGCTGATGGTAAAGAAAGAGTTTACGATAAAAGAAGGTTTGAGACCAAACGGCGCCACTCACCGCGGGCCATATCATGCCTGCATAGAAGTCCAAACCCTCCTCGATGGTGATCTTATGACCAGCATAGCTGTAAACCTCTTTTCCAGCTTTGGAGTAAAAACATGGAGCCCAGGAGGACGGTTTTTGTTTCTTCCCCGCAGCCGATTCGTCTGTGAAACATATAAAAATCAAATTCTTTAAAACTAAGAAGCTCAAATCAAAACTTTGAACCAAAGTGATTTAAATTACCCTTTTCTCTCTTTTTGTCTTCCTCCAACCCATCTTCTTGCTCCTCTTCATCCTCCACGTCACCTCTCATGCAAATCATTTCTTCCATATGAATTAAGTTAGGTCTGTGTGAATAAATCGGAGAAATGCGTACAGTTTATAAACTTTACGTGTGGTAACGTCGTTGTCGTAGTAAGAAGAGGGCACGCTTTTTACAGTGCAAAACATCAAAACGAGATAAAACGACACACTTCAAAATCAGCGCAGAGCACAGATTGTTTTAAACTCAGTCCAGAATCCTTTAATATTTCTCAGGTGTCTTACCTGGGAGCTTTAATTCCTGTAACAGTTCTCCAGAGGAGCCCCGGTGCGTCTGGACACCCCACAACTCCGAGGATAAAAAGACCCTCAGCATCCAGCAGGACACACCCATCATCAGCACAAGGACACGGGGGTATTTTTAGAGCTGCGCTCATATACGCCTGATACGAGAGCAGAGGGCCCAACGTTTCAACCACATAAACAAAAATGACTCAAACAGGGAGCCAACTGGAAGCAGGGAACGAAGGGAATGTGGTGAGACTTCAGGACTGTCCTGCAGGTGGTCCAAAGCAGCTGGTGGACCATTAAAACTAATTTCTTACTTTAAACACACCATCTCTTCTAAACTATGAAAACACTAGCAACAGTCTAAGTAACTGGACTCAAATTAGCCCAAATATTTCATGTCAATCTGATATTGCATCATTTTTTTAATGAGGTTGTTTATAAATACTCACAGGGTCAATTGGGAGGGGGTTGTTAAACCAGAACCAGCGTCTGATTTGTGTTTAGTTTGGCAGCATCTTGGCAGGAAGGGGTGGAATGTGTGTGTCGCATTAAAATCATGTCCAAAACACTAACATTATTAGACCACTCATGGTCAGGAGTTTGTTTAAAAAAAAAAAATGCAGTTACAGTTTTAGTACATACTGCAAATAAAGGACAAGCTAATTCCATTATTATCTCTGTGAATCTAATAAATCAAAGGTTTAAAATCTGATCTGCCCACTAAACAATTCCCTTAAATCGATAAAGGAAACTGTGGAAGAATAACCTGAATTAATATCAAAATAAACTGTGGTAATTCAACAAATATCACTTAGAGTTTCTTGTTGCAAAGTCTGAAATCGAGTTAAAAAAGGCTACCCTGAAAGAGTTCACTCCAGCAGTTTTACAGATATATTGAGTTTTTAAAATGTGGGTATGCACTCAGTGTAAACAAAGCAGTCGGTTGAACCAAACTACGTGGAAGATTGAGCCTTGACCTACATTAGACCGGTCGTCGTCGGTGTAGGTAAATCAGACCAGAATAGAACAGAGAATAATAAGTCATAAAATAAATCCCTACATATTTACTGTAGATGACATGTACCCTCAATATGAGTCCTTTAATTTATGCTCAAAATGCCTGTCTGAGGTAAATTACCCAGCTTTTTTTTTGTTGTTGTTCTTATGCTCACATATTGTTGTGAGGTATATTCATGACAAAAAGTCCATTTAAATTTAGATGCTGGGTTTGGATCGTTTCCATGTTGTGTTTACTCGCTTGCCTTTTCCTGCAATGGTCTCAGTTGCTCCAGCAGAGTTTGGAGGTAACTGGATCAGGCTGCACGTATCAAGCCCCCCAGAAAAGATAAGGGCTCCAATGACATCCACCGCATTTAAACACAAAACATCACATCCCACTTTCAGGTGTCGTCACTTAAATTGAAGTTTTTGAAATGTAGGCCCTCAGGTTAGTTCGGCTGGGGACTTTATAGATGCCAGATTTTCAGAGAGTCAATGTTTGGCATGAAGAGCGACAGTGAGCTGATACAAGCACGAGGCTTCATACCAACTTCAGCTGTTAAGTGTTTATTTATCCTGACAATGGCAGCAATATTCACATCCACCAGCTTAAACCTCTTTAGCTTTTATCCATCTTGTCAACACTCCCCTCGCTCCGCAGCCAAATATCGCATATCCTCCTGACGGGCAGGAAGACGAGGAATTACGGCTCAGAAAAATGACCCTGAAAACCTCTGAGGATTTAGAATCATTAAAGTATCAGATTTAAAATTCATAGTAAGTGACTGTAACGTACTATTTCCAGGATAATTAAGCTAACTGGTGAGTTTCCAAAGTATGGCGAACCACCGGTGTTCGAGTTACAGAAGCAGCACATTTACTCCCTAATATAGGCGCAGTAAGGGTGAGAGTTTTTATCTGATAAACTAAAAGTGTTTTAGTCGTGGCACAATACCAGAAAAGGTGTTATAATTTACTGACAGTGGAGATTTTAGCCTCTTTTTGGGGCTGCTCAAGCACCCCCTAAATTTTAACTCAGCAACCCAGAAAAATAAAAAGTAAATTTTATTTATTTATTTATTTATTTTTGGCGGTTCTGGGTTTGGGTTCTTGCCTTTATGATTCAATGCAACAAAATTGGTTAACACCAAACTGATTTTGTACAAAGCGTTTATTAGGTTGTGTGATGTAAGGCAGAGCGTCGCGTCTGTAGCATCTTAGCTAGCGTATCCGGACTGCACGCCGCTAGCTTAGCGCTACTTCTTGTTGTGCCGAGCTCTCTAAAATAGTTATTGAATAAAGTGTTTACTAATGTCGGTAAACGTAGATGTTTAACATCCATCCATTATCTTTTACCCGCTTCTTCCATTTTGGGTCACGGGGGTCGCCGGTGCCCATGTCCAGCAATCACTGTGCGAGGGGCGGGGTACACCCTGGACAGGTCGCAAGTCCAATACAGAGACACATGGAGACAAAAGAGACAAACAACCATTCACTCTCTCACTCACACCTAGGAACAATTTAGAGTTACCAATCAGCCTAACATGCATGTTTTTGGACTGTGGGAGGAAACCGGAGTACCTGGAGAAAACCCACGCATGCACGGAGAGAACATGCAAGCTCCACCCAGAAAGGCCCCTGGACCGGGGTTTGAACC
>NW_023618876.1:0-4982 GCF_014905685.2 Nematolebias whitei
CTCGTTCAGGGACTTCTCGTTCGAGGTCCTCCCTGGAACGTTGTTCAGCTTAGTTCCCGTTGTTCTCCAGCATTCTGCATTCAGCATTCTGAACTCTGCTGCTCACTGAGAACTAGGAAGTGTTCACCCTTTTAAAGAGTTCAGTTCCGGTTCCTCTGAGAACTTCCTTATTGGTCGATAGACCCAACAGGGTGTGGTTTTAGTGATGTAAGAGGTTATTAAAAGTCAGAAAAACAATTTAATGTTTAGGAACAGATAAAGAGATGTTTTAAGAACAGACAGAAAGATGTTTTGAAGAAACCGAGACTTTGTGGAGCCAGTTCACCTTCTATCTATCTGAAAAAGTTAAACATGACATTTCTCTCCAGTAAACATGTAGTTGACCGAAACTTGACTTTTGACCGACTTACAACCTGCTCATTTCAGACAGAAGATCAAGAAAATGAATAATTACTCGGTAACAGACATTAACTAGATTTCTATTTTGAATGAGGATTAAAAATCATTTATACTGTTTCACAGTTGATTTAAAATGAGTAGTTCACTTCAACATTTAAAATGGTTTGAACTAAACACACTTTTGATTATCAAGACATTTGTAAAATAGTAATGATAATAAAAAAGAGAGTGTTCTTTCAATTGATCAGTGCAGGACACACTTAGAAAGTCTTTGGATGAACTTAATTTTGTGTTTCTGGACTTAAATCAATGAAATGACAGTTCTTGTCCCAGGAAGGCCCTCAGGGCCAGATTTGACCTGAGGCTTAGTTCACTACAAAGTTATGTTTTCAAGCTTGCCACTATGTCCAAAGTGATGCTTTCATCCTTCAAAATATTTCTGAATTGATCATTTCAAGCTTGCCAATATGTCTGAAGTGATGTTTTCAAGCTTCGAAATGTTTTTGAAGTTATGTTTTCAAGCTTGCCAATGTGTCTGAAGCATAATTTTCAACATTTACATTTTCTCTGAAGTGATGATTTCAATTTTGCCACTATGTCCAAAGTGATGTTTTCAAGCTTTGAAATGTTTCTGAAGGGTTGTTTTCAAGCTTGCCAATGTAACTTTATAGTATGTTTTCAAGCTTGCAAATGTGTCTGAAGGGTGGTTTTCACGTTTGCCAATATGACTGAAAGTATGTTTTCAAGCTTTCCACTATGTCCAAAGGGATGGTTTCAAGCCTGCCAATTTGTTTGAATGGATGTTTTCAAGTTTGCTACTTTGTCTGAAGTGATGTTTTCAAGCTTCGAAATGTTTCTGAAAGGATGTTTTCTAGCTTGCCAATATAACTTTATAGGAGGTTTTTAAGCTTGTAAATGTTTCTGAATGGATGTTTTTAAGCTTGCCACTATGTCCAAAGGGATGTTTTACCTTTGCAAATGCGTCTTTTGGTATGCTTGCAAATGTGTCTGAAGTGATGTTTTCAAGTTTGCCCATATGACTGAAAGTATGTTTTCAAGCTTGCCACTATGTCCAAAGTGATGTTTTCAAGCTTCAAAATGTTTCTGAAGGGATGTTTTCAAGCTTGCCAATGTAACTTTATAGGATGTTTTCAAGCTTGCAAATATTTCTGAATTGATCATTTCAAGATTGCAAATTCCCCACCCTGGGCTGCCACCTTACTGTGGTGGAGGGGTTTGAGTGTCCCAGTGATCCTAGGAGCTATGCTGTCAGGGGCTTTATGCCGCTAGTAGGGTCACCCATGGCAGACAGGTCCTAGGTGAGGGGAGGGACCAGACAAAGTGCAACCCAAAGACCCCGATGATGAGACAAATAAATGGACCTAGTGTTCCCTTGCCTAGACGTGGGTCACCGGGGCCCCACTCTGGAGCCAGGCCTGGAGGTGGGGCATGCGGGCGAGCGCCTGGTGGCCGGGCTTTTACCCATGGAGCTCGGCCAGGCACAGCCCGAAGAGGAGACGTGGGTCCCCCTTCCCATGGGCTCACCACCTGTGGGAGGGGCCAAACAGGTCGGGTGCAATGTGGGATGGGTGGTGGCTGAGGGAGGGGACCCTGGCGGTCTGATCTTAGGCTACAGAAGCTGGCTATTGGGACGTGGAATGTCACCTCACTGGTGGGGAAAGAGCCTGAGCTGGTGTGTGAGGCTGAGAGGTTCCGGCTAGAAATAGTCGGACTCACCTCTATGCATGGCTCGGGCTCTGGAACCAGTTTCCTTGAGAGGGGCTGGACACTCTTCCAATCTGGAGTTGCCCCTGGTGAGAGGTGCCGAGCAGGAGTGGGCATACTTATTGCCCCCAACTTAGTGCCTGTGTGTTGGGGTTCACCCCGGTGAATGAGAGGGTGGCCTCCCTCCGCCTACGTGTGGGGGGACAGGTTCTGACTGTCGTTTGTGCTTATGCACCAAACGGCAGTTCAGATTATCCGCCCTTTTTGTAGTCCTTGGAGGGGATACTGGAAAGTGCACCTCCTGGGGACTCCCTTGTTCTGCTGGGGGACTTCAATGGTCATGTGGGCAATGACGGTGAGACCTGGAGGGGTGTGGTTGGGAGGAACGGCCCTCCTGATCTAAACCAGAGTGGTATTCTGTTGTTGGACTTCTGTGCTCGTCATGGATTGTCAATAACGAACACCTTGTTCAAGCATAAGGGTGTCCATATGTGCTCTTGGCACCAGGACACCCTAGGCCGCAGTTCGATGATCGACTTTGTCATCGTCTCATCTGATCTGCGGCCACATGTCTTGGACACTCGTGTGAAGAGAGGGGCGGAGCTGTCCACTGATCACTACCTGGTGGTGAATTGGCTCCGAAGGTGGGGGAGGATGCCGGTCAGACCTGGCAGACCCAAACGTTTTGTGAGGGTTTGCTGGGAACGTCTGGCAGAGTCTCCTGTGAGATGGAGTTTTAACTCCCACCTCCGGGAGAACTTTGAACATGTTCCGAGGGAGGTGGGGGACATTGAGTCTGAGTGTACCATGTTTCGTACCTCTATTGTTGAGGCGGCTTACCGGAGCTGCAGCCGCAAGGTTGTCGGTGCCTGTCGTGACGGCAACCCTTGAACCAGATGGTAGACACCGTCGGTGAGGGATGCTGTCAGGCTGAAGAAAGAGTCCTATCGGGCCTTTTTGGCCTGTGGGACCCCGGAAGCAGCTGATGGGTACCGGCTGTCCAAGCGACATGCGGCTCGGGTGGTCACTGAGGCAAAAACTCGGGCATGGGAGAAGTTCGGAGAGGCCATGGAGAAGGACTTCCACACGGCTTCGAGGTAATTCTGGTCCACCATCCGGTGTCTCGGGGGGGAAAGCGGTACGCCACCAACACTGTTTCTAGTGGGAGTTGTGTGTTGCTGACCTCAACTCGGGATGTTGTGGGTCGGTGGGCAGAATACTTTGAAGACCTCCTCAATCCCACCGGCATGTCTTCCACTGAGGAAGCGGAGCCTGGGGACTCTAGGTCGGGCCCTCCAATCTCTGGTGCTGAGGTCACCGAAGTGGTTAAAAAGCTCCTAGGTGGCAGGGCCCCGGGGGTGGATGAGATTCGCCCAGAGTTCCTTAAGGCTCTGGATGTTGTAGGGTTCTGTTGGCTTACGCGACTCTGCAATATTGCGTGGACATCGGGGGAAGTTCCCCTGGGTTGGCAGACCGGGGTGGTGGTCCCCCTATTCAAAAAGGGGGACTGTAGAGTGTGTTCCAACTACAGGGGAATCACGCTCTTAAGCCTCCCTGGTAAGGTCTATTCGGGGGTTCTGGAGAGGAAGGTCCGTCGGATAGTCGAACCTCGGATTCAGGAGGAGCAGTGCGGTTTTTGTCCTGGCTGTGGAACACTGGACCAGCTCTACACTCTCAGCAGGGTCCTGGAGGGTGCGTGGGAGTTTGCCCAACCAGTCTACATGTGCTTTGTGGACTTGGAGAAGGTGTTCGACCGCGTCCCTCGGGGAACCCTGTGGGGTGTACTCTGGGAGTATGGGGTACTGGGCCCTTTGATATGGGCTGTTAGGTCCCTGTATGACCGGTGTCAGAGCCTGGTCCGTATCGCCGGCAGTAAGTTGGGCTTTTTCCTGGTGAGAGTTGGACTCCACCAAGGTTGCCCTTTGTCACCGATTCAGTTCATAACTTTTATGGACAGAATTTCTAGGCGCAGCCAAGGTGTTGAGGGGATCTGTTTTGGTGGCCTTAGGATTGCGTCTCTGCTTTTTGCAGATGATGTGGTCTTATTGGCTTCATCAGATCGTGATCTACAGCTTTCGCTGGAGAGGTTCACAGCCGAATGTGACGCGGCCGGGATGAAGATCAGTTCCTCCAAATCCGAGGCCATGGTCTTGAGCCGGAAAAGGGTAGAGTGCCCTCTCCGGGTCAGGGAGGAGGTCCTACCCCAAGTGGAGGAGTTCAAGTATCTTGTTCACGAATGAGGGAAAAATGGAGCGTGAGATCGATAGGCGGATAGGTTCTGTGTCTTCAGTGAAGCAGGCGCTGTACAGGTCTGTCGTGGTGAAGAGAGAGCTGAGTAAAAAGGTGAAGCGCTCAATTTACCGATCGATCTACGTTCCTACCCTCATCTATGGTCACGAGCTTTGGGTTGTGACCGAAAGAATGAGATCTCGGATACAAGCAGCCGAAATGAGTTTTCTCCGCAGGGTGTCTGGGCTCTCCCTTAGAGACAGGGTGAGAAGCTCGATCATCCGAGAGGGACTCAGAGTAGAGCCGCTGCTTCTCCACGTCGAGAGGAGCCAGTTGAGGTGGCTTGGGCATCTGTTTAGGATGCCTTCTGGACGCCTCCATGGTGAGGTTTTCCGGACACGTCCCACCGGAAGGAGGCCCAGAGGAAGACCCAGGACACGCTGGAGGTACTATGTTTCTCGGCTGGCCTGGGAACCCTTTGGGATTCCCCCGAAAGAGCTGGCCCAAGTGGCTGCAGGGAAGTCTGGGCCTCCCTACTTAGGCTGCTACACCCGCGACCCAACCCCGAATAAGTGGAAAAAAATGGATGGATGGAAGATTGCAAATGTGTCTGAATTGAAGATTGTCAA
>NW_023618876.1:5082-6518 GCF_014905685.2 Nematolebias whitei
CATATGACTGAACGTATGTTTTCAAGCTTGCCACTATGTCCAAAGGTTTGTTTCCAAGCTTTGAAATGTGTCTGAATGGATGTTTTCAAGCTTGCCAATATTTACGAAGGGACGTTGTCAAGCTTGCCAATTTGTCTAAAGGGATGTTTTCAAGCTTTCCAATGTGTCTGAAGTGATGTTTTCATCCTTGCCACTATGTCCAAATTGATGGTTTCCAGCATGTCAAATTGTCGGTTAGGATGTTTTCAAGTTTGCTACTTTGTCTGAAGTGATGTTTTCAAGCTTGCCACTATATCCAAAGGGATGTTTTCAAGCTTGCAAATGTGTCTGAATGGATGTTTTCAAGCATTATAATAATTCTGAAGTGATGGTTTCAAGCATGCCAATGTGTCTAAAAGAATAATTTCAAGCTTGCCACTTTGTCTGAAGGGATGTTTTCAAGCATCAAAATGTGTCCGAATGGATGTTTTCAAACTTGCCAATGTAACTTTAAAGAATATTTTCAAGCTTGCAAATATTTCTGAGTTGATGTTTTAAAGATTGCAAATGCATCTGAATGGAAGTTTTTCAAGCTTGCCAATATGTCTGAAGTTATGTTTTCAAGCTTGACCCTATAACCAAAGGGATGTTTTCAAGTTTGCCCATATGACTGAAAGTATGTTTTCAAGCTTGCCAATATGTCCAAAGGGATGTTTTCAAGCTTCGAAATGTTTCTGAAGAGATGCTTTCAAGTTTGTAAGTTTATAGGATGGTTTCAAGCATGCTAATATGTCTAAAGGGATGTTTTCAAGATTGCCACTTTGTCTGAAGTGATGTTTTCAAGCTTACCACTATGTCCAAAGGAGTATTTTCTAGTTTCCAAATGTGTCTGAATTGTTGTTTTCAAACTTGCAAATATGTCTGAATAGGAGTTTTCAAGCTTGCAAATGTTTCTGAATTGGATGTTTTCAAGCTTCAAAATGTTTCTGATTGGATGTTTTCAAGATTGCCAATATGTCTGAAGTGATGTTTTCAAGCTTGACACTATTTCCAAAGGGATGTTTTCAAGCTTGCAAATGTGTCTGAAGGGATGTTTTCAAGCTTCGAAATGTTTTTGAAGTTGTATTGAGATAGGTCGGTTAGCTTCGTTAGCTTCGGAGCTCCACTACATGTTATAATATCTGGACTAGTTCAAATACCTGATATTATACTTAATTTAAACGGGTTCTCTCTTTTTCGAGCTACTTGACAGATATGTGACAGAGATCAGTGACGTGAGACGTTAATTTTCTTTGACCCATCAAAATGAATGCGGTCATTTATTAACAGAATCAAAGTTTAACATCAAACATTTACATTAATTTGGCAACATTGATTTCAACAACAGCTTAATTAATTAGCTTTACAATAAGAAACCATACGGCCATGGTATCTGGGTTAAGCTTTACAACAGACAT
>NW_023618876.1:6618-8506 GCF_014905685.2 Nematolebias whitei
ACATCCCTTCAGACACATTTGCAAGCTTGGAAACATCCCTTCAGACAAAGTGGCAAGCTTGAAAACATTCTTTTAGACACATTGGCATGCTTGAAACCATCACTTCAGAATTATTGTAAAGCTTGGAAACATCCCTTCGAACAAAGTGGCAAGCTTGAAAACATACGTTCAGTAAAATTTGCAAGCTTGAAAATATCCCTTTGGATATAGTGGCAAGCTTGAAAACATCCCTTCAGACAAATTTGCAAGCTTGAAAACATCCCTTTGGAAATAGGGTCAAGCTTGAAAACATCACTTCAGACATATTGGAAAGCTTGAAAACATCCCTTTAAACATAATGGCAAGCTTGACAAAGTCCCTTCGTAAATATTGGCAAGCTTAAAAACATCCATTCAGACACATTTCAAAGCTTTAAAACATAACTTTGGACATAGTGGCAAGCTTGAAACCATACGTTCAGTTTATGGGCAAGCTTGAAAAACTTCCACTCAGACGCATTTGCAATCTTTAAAACATTAATTCAGAAATAATTGCAAGCTTGAAAACATTCTTTAAAGTTACATTGGCAACCTTGAAAACATCCATTCGGATATATTTTTATGCTTGAAAACATCCCTTTGGACATATTGGCAAGCTTGAAAACATACCTTCAGTCATATGGGCAAACTTGAAAACATCCCTTCAGACACATTTGCAAGCTTGTAAACATCCCTTTGGACATAGTGGCAAGCATGAAAAAATCACTTCAGACATATTGGCAAGCTTGAAAAACTTCCATTCAAATGCATTTGCAATCTTTAAAACATCAATTCAGAAATATTTGCAAGCTTGAAAACATTCTTTAAATTTACATTGGCAAGCTTGAAAACATCCATTCGGACACAATTTGATGCTTGAAAACATCCCTTTGGACATAGTGGCATGCTTGAAAACATACTTGCAGTCATATTGGCAAACTTGAAAACATCTCTTCAGACACATTTGCAAGCTTGGAAACAGCCCTTCAGACAAAGTGGCAAGCTTGAAAACATTCTTTTAAACACATTGACATGCTTGAAACCATCGCTTCAGAATTATTGTAAAGCTTGAAAACATCCATTCAGACACATTTGAAAGCTTGAAAACATCCCTTTGGATATAGTGGCAAGCTTGAAAACATCACTTCAGACAAAGTAGCAAACTTGAAAACATTCCAACAGACAAATTGGCATGCTTTGAAACCATCCATTTGGACATTGTGGCAAGGATGAAAACATCACTTCAGACAAATTGGAAAACTTGAAAACATTCCTTTGGACATAATGGCAAGCTTGACAATGTCCCTTCGTAAATATTGGCAAGCTTAAAAACATCCATTCAGACACATGTCAAAGCTTGAAAACATACCTTTGGACATAGTGGCAAGCTTGAATACATACGTTCAGTCATATGGGCAAGCTTGATAAACTTCCATTCAGACGCATTTGCAATCTTTAAAACATCAATTCAGAAATATTTGCAAGCTTGAAAACATCCTATAAAGTTACAATGGCAAGCTTGAAAACATGCCTTAAGAAACATTTCAAAACTTGAAAACATCACTTCAGACATATTGGCAAGCTTGAAAAACTTCCATTCAAATGCATTTGCAATCTTTAAAACATCAATTCAGAAATATTTGCAAGCTTGAAAACATTTTTTAAAGTTACATTTGCAAGCTTGAAAACATCCATTCGGACACAATTCGATGCTTGAAAACATCCCTTTGGACATAGTGGCATGCTTGAAAACATACTTTCAGTCATATTGGCAATCTTGAAAACATCCCTTCAGACACATTTGCAAGCTTGGAAACATCCCTTCAGACAAAGTGGCAAGCTTGAAAACATTCTTTTAGACACATTGGCAT
>NW_023618876.1:8606-9216 GCF_014905685.2 Nematolebias whitei
ACTTGAAAACATCCCAACAAACAAATTGGCATGCTTGAAACCATCCATTTGGACATAGTGGCAAGGATGAAAACATCACTTCAGACACATTGGAAAGCTTGAAAACATGCCTTTAGAAATATTGGCAAGCTTGACAACGTCCCTTCGTAAATATGGGCAAGTTTAAAAACATCCAATCAGACACATTTCAAAGCTTGAAAACATACCTTTGGACATAGTGGCAAGCTTGAATACATACGTTCAGTCATATGGGCAAGCTTGAAAAACTTCCATTCAGACGCATTTGCAATCTTTAAAACATCAATTCAGAAATATTTGCAAGCTTGAAAACATTCTTTAAAGTTACATTGGCAACCTTGAAAACATCCATTTGGATATATTTTGATGCTTGAAAACATCCCTTTGGACATAGTGGCAAGCTTGAAAACATACTTTCAGTCATATTGGCTCACTTGAAAACATCCCTTCAAACACATTTGCAAGCTTGGAAACATCCCTTCAGACAAAGTGGCAAGCTAGAAAACATACGATCAGTCATATGGGCAAGTTTGAAAAACTTCCACTCAGACGCATTTGCAATCTTTAAAACATCAATTCAGAAATATTTGCA
>NW_023618876.1:9226-21804 GCF_014905685.2 Nematolebias whitei
CAATCTTTAAAACATCAATTCAGAAATATTTGCAAGCTTGAAAACATTCTTTAAAGTTACATTGGCAAGCTTGAAAACATCCATTCAGATATATTTTGATGCTTGAAAACATCCCTTTGGACATAGTGGCAAGCTTGAAAACATACTTTCAGTCATATTGGCTCACTTGAAAACATCCCTTCAGACACATTTGCAAGCTTGGAAACATCCCTTCAGACAAAGTGGCAAGCTTGAAAACATTCTTTGACACAATAGTATGCTTGAAACCATCATTTCAGAATAATTACAAAGCTTAAAAACAACCATTCAGACACATTTGCAAGCTTGAAAACATCCCTTTGGATATATTTGCAAGCTTAAAAACATCACTTCAGACAAAGTAGCAAACTTGAAAACATCCTAACAGACAAATTGTCATGCTTGAAACCATCCATTTAGACATATTGGCAAGGATGAAAACATCACTTCAGACACTTTGGAAAGCTTGAAAACATCCCTTTAAACATAATGGCAAGCTTGACAACGTCCCTTCGTAAATATTGGCAAGCTTGACAACGTCCCTTCGTAAATGTGGGCAAGCTTAAAAACATCCAATCAGACACATTTCAAAGCTTGAAAACATACCTTTGGACATAGTGGCAAGCTTGAATACATACGTTCAGTCATATGGGCAAGCTTGATAAACTTCCATTCAGACGCATTTGCAATCTTTAAAACATCAATTCAGAAATATTTGCAAGCTTGAAAACATTCTTTAAAGTTACATTGGCAAGCTTGAAAACATCCATTCGGACACATTTTGATGCTTGAAAACATCCCTTTGGACATAGTGGCATGCTTGAAAACATACTTTCAGTCATATTGGCACACTTGAAAACATCCCTTCAGACACATTTGCAAGCTTGGAACCATCCATTCAGACAAAGTGGCAAGCTTGAAAACATTCTTTTAGACACATTGGCATGCTTGAAACCATCACTTTGGATATATTGGCAAGCGTGAAAACATCACTTCAGAACAATTAGCAAACTTGAAAACATCCCAACAGACAAATTGGCATGCTTTAAACCATCCATTTGGACATAGTTGCAAGGATGAAAACATCACTTCAGACACATTGGAAAGCTTGAAAACATCCCTTTAAACATAATGGCAAGCTTGACAACGTCCCTTCGTAAATATTGGCAAGCTTAAAAACATCCATTCAGACACATTTCAAAGCTTGAAAACATACCTTTGGACACAGTGGCAAGCTTGAAAACATGTTTCCACTCAGGCGCATTTGCAATCTTTAAAACATCAATTCAGAAATATTTGCAAGCTTGTAAACATCCATTCGGACACATTTTGATGCTTGAAAACATCCCTTTGGATATAGTGGCATGCCTGAAAAAACACTTTCTGTCATATTGGCAAACTTGAAAACATCCCTTCAGACACATTTGCAAGCTTGAAAACATCCCTTTGAAAATAGGGTCAAGCTTGAAAACATACGTTCAGTCATATGGGCAAGCTTGAAAAACTCCCACTCAGATGCTTTTGCAATCTTTAAAACATCAATTCAGAAATATTTGCAAGCTTGAAAACATTCTATAAAATTACAATAGCAAGCTTGAAAACATGCCTTAAGAAACATTTCGAAACTTGAAAACATCACTTTGCACTTATTGAAAAGCTTGAAAACATACTTTCAGTCATATGGGCAAACTTGAAAAACATCACTTCAAACATATTGGCAATCTTGAAAAACTTCCATTCAGATGCATTTGCAATCTTTAAAACTTAAATTCAGAAATATTTGCAAGCTTGAAAACATTCTTTACAATTACATTGGCAAGCTTGAAAACATCCATTCGAACTCATTTGATGCTTGAAAACATCCCTTTGGACATAGTGGCATGCCTGAAAAAACAGTTTCAGTCATATGGGCAAGCTTGAAAAACTTCCACTCAGACGCATTTGCAACCTTGAAAACATCCCTTTGGAAATAGGGTCAAGCTTGAAAACATCACTTCAGAAATATTTGCAAGCTTGAAATCATTCTTTAAAGTTACATTGACAAGCTTGAAAACATCCATCGGAAACAATTTGATGCTAGAAAACATCCATTTGGACATAGTGGCATGCTTGAAAAAAACGTTCAGTCATATTGGCAAACCATATAGGCAAAAGCTTGAAAAAATTCCACTCAGACGCATTTTTCAATCTTTAAAACATCAATTCATAAAAATTTGCAAGCATTAAAACATCCTATAAAGTTACAATGGCAGCTTGAAAATATGCCTTAAGAAACATTTAGAAACTTGAAAAAATCACTTTGCACATATTGGCAAGCTTGAAAACAGCCCTTTGGAAATAGTGGCAAGCTTGAAAACATACTTTCAGTCATATTGGCAAACTTGAAAACATCCCTTCAGACACATTTGCAAGCTTGAAAACATCCATTTGGAAATACGGTCAAGCTTGAAAACATCACTTCAAACATATTGGCAATCTTGAAAAACTTCCATTCAGATGCATTTGCAATCTTTAAAACATCAATTCAGAAATATTTGCAAGCTTGGAAACATCCCTTCAGACAAAGTAGCAAGCTTGAAAACATTCTTTAAGACACATTAGTATGCTTGAAACCATCACTTCAGAATAATTACAAAGCTTAAAAACATCCATTCGGACACAATTTGATGCTTGAAAACATCCCTTTGGACATAGTGGCATGCTTGAAAACATACTTTCAGTCATATTGGCAAACTTGAATACATCCCTTCAGACACATTTGCAAGCTTGGAAACATCCGTTCAGACAAAGTGGCAAGCTTGAAAACATTCTTTTAGACACATTGGCATGCTTGAAACCATCACTTCATAATAATTGGAAAGCTTGAAAACATCCATTCAGACACATTTGCAAGCTTGAATACATCCCTTTGGATATAATGGCAAGCTTGAAAACATCACTTCAGACAAAGTAGCAAACTTGAAAACATCCTAACAGACAAATTGGCATGCTTGAAACAATCCATTTGGACATAGTGGCAAGGATTAAAACATCGCTTCAGACACATTGGAAAGCTTGAAAACATCCCTTTAGACATATTGGCAAGCTTGACAACGTCCCTTCGTGAATATTGGCAAGCTTAAAAACATCCATTCAGACACATTTGCAAGCTTGAAAACATCCCATTGGATATAGTGGCAAGCTTGAAAACATCACTTCAGACAAAGTTGCAAACTTGAAAACATCCCAACAGACAAATTGGCATGCTTGAAACCATCCATTTGGAAATAGTGACAAGGATGAAAAAAATCACTTCAAACACATTGGCAAGCTTGAAAAACTTCAATTCAGACACATTTGCAATCTTGAAATGATCAATTCAGAAATATTTGCAAGCTTGGAAACCCCCTATAAAGTTAGTATTGCAAGCTTGAAAACATGCCTTAAGAAACATTTCGAAACTTGAAAACATCACTTTGCACATAGTGGCAAGCTTGAAAACAAACTTTCCGTTATATGGGCAAACTTGAAAACATACCTTCAGACATATTGGCAAGCTTGAAAAACTACAATTCAGACACATTTGCAATCTTGAAATGATCCCTTCAGACACATTTGCAAGCTTCAAAACATCCCTTTGGAAATAGGGTCAAGCTTGAAAACATCACTTCAGACATATTGGCAAGCTTGAAAAACTTCCATTCAGATGCATTTGCAATCTTTAAAGCATCACATCAGTCAAATTGGAAAACTTGAAAACATTCCTTCAGACACATTTGCAAGCTTGTAACCATCTATTTGGACATAGTGGCAAAGATGAAAAAATCACTTCAGACACATTGAAAAGCTTGAAAAATCCCTCATAGTGGCAAGCTTGAAAACATGCGTTCAGTCATATGGGCAAGCTTGAAAAACTTCCATTCAGACGCATTTGCACTCTTTAAAACATCAATTCAGAAATAATTGCAAGCTTGAAAACATCCTATAAAATTACATTGGCAAGCTTGAAAACATCCATTCGGATATATTTTGATGCTTGAAAACATCCCTTTGGACACAGTGGTAAGCTTGAAAACATACTTTCAGTCATATTGGCACACTTGAAAACATCCTATAAAAATACAATGGCAAGCTTAAAAACATGCTTTAAGAAACATTTCAAAACTTGAAAACATCACATTGCAATTATTGGCAAGCTTGAAAACATACTTTCAGTCATATGGGCAAACTTGAAAACATCCCTTCACACGCATTTGCAATCTTTAAAACATCAATTCAGAAATATTTGCAAGCTTGAAAACGTTGGTTACGTACTGTAACCCCAGATTCTATGAATATAGGCGTAGCCCTTTAAGGCTGTCGCTGATGGGTTTATCCCGTTATGCGCAAGCATCATATTGAAAAAATTGGTCCACGCCCACCTGTTGTGTGGGCCCCACCCGATCCGTATAAATTACATTTAGAGCGGGTAATCTGCTCCCAAATAGCTTATTTTTTCTTCAGCTATTCAGGAACCAGTGAGGCCCGACGCTTAAAGGGCTATGCCTATATTCATAGAATCTGGGGTTACAGTACGTAACCAACGTTCTATGTCATATAGGCTTTGCCCTTTAAGGCTGTCGCTGATGGGTTAAGGGCGAAGCGGATGTGGTCCTCGCCTCACTGGGTCCATTCGAACACAGTAAGAAGCGGAAGCTTGCCCAAAAAAAACGTCTTGTCACTCAGCTCCCCGTGTGCATAACTACGCATCGCGTAATTGTGTGCCATGCACAGACGCATGTTGTGTAACTATGCGTTCTGACAAAGCATGAATGCCCCGGAAAACTTTCAACGGGGAGAAGATGTTGAAAAGGCTGATAACAACATCTCAAACTGTGAAACATGCAGACAGATGTGAGCTTAAACAGAGTTCCATGAAAAACAACAATATTCATTCTGTTAGAGCACTAAGGACAGAATGTGTCATGGAACGAGCCGTTACATCACGTAGGTAAAAGCGAATAAATGAGCAGGGTGTTGACCATGCAGCCGCAGTGCAAATGTCCTGCATTGACATACCATTATGCAGAACAGTCGAAGATGCGACACCCCTGGTCGAGTGTGCTTTGAGGTTGACAGGAGGCTCTAAATCTGATGCTCTGTAGGCTTCAGAAATGGCCTCACACAGCCAGTGTGACAAGCGCTGGGTGGATAACGGGCGACCTGCAGATGCATCTCTATAATGCACAAACAATTGTTGAGTTTGACGCATTGCAGCTGTGCGCGCTATGTAACACGTCAACGCCCGCACCGAACAGAGAAGATGAAAAGATGCTTCTTCTTCTGATCTGTGGGGGGGAGGGAAAAATCCCTCCAACGATATCTGTCTTGATTTAAAAGAGCTCGTGATGTTTTTAGGCATAAAAGCTGGGTTTGGTCTTAAATCAGCTGAACTACCGTCAGCCTGGATTCTGAGACATGACGGAGTGGCAGAGAGGGCACCCTCTTAGCGGATGTTAAAGCCAGCAGCAGGGCTGTTTTAAGAGACAAGAATTTAAGTGAAACCTGATCCAGAGGCTCAAATGGGGCTTTGATCAGGGCTCGCAGGACCAACGTTAAATCCCACTGCGGAATGAGTGGGCATGAAACCGGCTTATGTCTTTGTACACCTTTTAGAAACCGCTTCATCAGCGGGTGATTAAAAGCTGTTCTGTCTCCGAACTCTTCGTGGCAGGAAGAGATGGCTGCAGCGTACGTTTTAATCGTGCTGAATGCCAACTTCCTATCCATCAGCTGTTGAAGAAAAGACAACACGCCGCCTAATGGACATGAGGTGGCCTCTAAACCTTTCTCTGTACACCAGCGCTGAAAGGCCGTCCACTTTGATGTGTATAGAGCTGTGGTAGATGCAGCGCGTGAATCTTGAATTGTGCGCACTACCTCCTGAGGGAGACCCATCCTCTCTAAGCGGGACCGCTCAGCGGCCAGACCCACAGGTGCTGGCCTATTTCTGGGTAACTCCTGATCGCTCCTCCTGCTTGAAGGAGAGCATCCTCCCTCCACGGCAGTTTCCACGGACGACCCGACAACAGACGTTGCAGGACTGGGAACCATGGTGCGTTCACGCGCTCGGGACCTACCAGGAGAGCTGTCAATCCCTCCTCCTGAACTCGGTTCAGAAACCGTAAAATCAGAGGAGGTGGGGGAACGCGTACAGAAGCGTTTTGGGCCACGGGCTGTGAGCAAATGCATCCACCCCCAGCAGTGGATCGTCTCGCGGGCTCAGGGAAAACCATAATTGGCACTGAGCGTTTTCTCGTGTCGCAAACAGGTCCACAGCTGCTTTGCCAAACTTCTGCCACGTCTGAAACATCAGGTCTGGATGGAGGGTCCAGTCCACGTGACGTGGGCCACCCCTGGACATCACATCTGCTCCTCTGTTCAGAACACCGGGTATGTAAACCGCTCTGATGGAGAGCAGGTTTCGGTGAGTCCAACACAGTAGCTTTCGCGCAATGTGTAGCATCTGGGCTGAACGCACACCCCCCTGGCGGTTTATGTACGCAGCAGTCCCATGTTGTCTGTGTGAATCAACACGTGTTGATTCTGTAGCACGGGAGCAAAGTGTTGAATCACATTCAGCACTGTGCGACACTCCAAAACATTGATGTGGGCTGATGTGTGATGGGGCCACAGCGCCCCTACTGCTTGAGATAGGCATGTCCCCCCCCAGCCTGACAGCGACGCGTCCGTGAAGACTGACACGTGTGACGTGGGTCTGCTGACGGGGACTCCCTCTGACAGAACCAGGGTGTTTCCCCAGTGTCGGAGGTCTGCTCTCACAGAGGGAGGGACAGTGATCCTCTGTCTTTTGTGTTTTACTGGATCCACACGCAGACGTGCAAACCACCTCTGGAGGTGTCTCATGTGTAACAAGCCCAGCGGAACCACTGTGTGAGCTGATGACATCATTCCCAACAGCTTCATGACGGAGACGGCTGTTATCACTTTGCCAGGTCTTACGTGGCGGAGTTGACTTTTTAGAGTGTCGATTCTCGTTTGTGATAAGCGAGCCTTCATGGTAATTGAATTTAATTCCACTCCCAGATAAACAATTGTCTGGGCCGGGAAAATCTAGCTTTTCTTCCAATTTATGGTGAAGCCCAGATTTAACAGGTGTGATGCCAACACCTGAGCCTGTATCAGCGCTTCCTGTCTGGAGTGTGACAGGAGCAGCAGGTCGTCCAGGTAAAACAAAACTCTCATCCCTGCTCTGTGCAGTGGATGCAGGGCTGTCTCCACACACTTTGAGAACGTACGAGGCGCGAGGGAATACCCGAAAGGCAGCCTGTTGTACTGATACTTCATCCCCTGAAAGGCGAAACGCAGAAATTTCCTGTGTTTTGGGATGATCGGTATGTGAAAATAAGCATCTTTTAGATCGATGGAAACAAACCAGTCATTTCTCTGGATGTTGTCCAACAGCTGTCTGTTTGTCAACATGTGAAACGGTCTGTTCATGATCGCTTTGTTGAAAGCTGACAGATCCAGAATCGGTCTCATCCCTCCGGTCCTTTTGGGGACCAGGAAGTAGCGTGAGTAAAACCCTGTGTTTTCCTCTTCGTTGGGAACTCTTGAGATTACGCCTTTTATCAGAAGCTCCTGAACTTCTGCATTTAAGGCTGAGATTTGGTCTGCTGGTGATGACAGGACCGTCTCTATAACTCCTCCGAACGGAGGGAGTCTGGTTGCAAATTGCAGCGTGTAACCCTTGCATAACACTCTGTCCATCCATCTGTCCGACGAGCAGGTTTTTTGCCACTCTGCGTAACGTTCGTGGAGTGGACGTGCGTTTAAATGATGGGCCGTGTTTTGAACGGATGTCATCCAATCCTCTGCCTCGACCGCCGTCATGCGTCGCGGAAATGTTTTCCGCGTGACCCAAGGCGAGGCTTCCTCGAAAGGGCTGTTCTGCGCGCGCCCGTGCGCCGTGTCTGGATCGCGGACCAACCTTCATGTCTGGGCAAGGCGGTGTGTGCTGAGGCGAAGCGTGTGCCAGCTGATGACGTCGTGAGGCTGCACGTTTAACGTTGCTGGGCGAACGTTGAGAGGCGGAGGGCGTGACTTCATCAATGCCGTGCTGTCGAAGTGAAGGTTGTGAGCCCCGCGGGAGCGCACGTTTTCTCTGGAGGGACGCGTGCCGCTCTCGCTGGGGGTGGGGCTCGTCACTGTATTCGTTCAGCTGTCTCACGCTTATGCCGCCGTGAGCTGCCGATTGCTGAGACGCGGTGGATGACGGCCGCTCGCGTTTGCTCAGGAGAGGCGTGTGTTGTTTTCGCTGAGAGCGGGGGCCTCCACTGGACCCAGCCTGCGGTCCCACATTTATACCAATGTGAGCCGGTGAGCGCCGGGCAGCTGTGCGTGCATCATCAACACAGCGCCGTTTGGATGGGGGCTGCTTGCCTCGCTCGGGTGCGCGTTTAACACCGCTTGGGTGGTGATCGTGCGGGTCTGATTGACAACGAGTTATTTCGCTTACCGTGGTGTCGCGTGAGCGTCTCGACATGTGTTGGAGCGACGGTGGGTTTAAAAAACCTTTATTTAAGGACACCGGCTCTCTATGTGTGGAGGATGTGTGTGTAGCGGCTGTGAGCTCATCCGAGCTTACAGACTGGCTAAAAACAGGCACTTTGCTCATTGAAAAATCATTTATTTCAATTCCTGTGTCATTTATACACACATCCTCCGCAGACCGTCATTTCTTAAATCTTCTCCCCCGTGAGCTCTGTGGTTTGTTTCCCCCGAGCGCCGTCTGCAGGCGATCTCTGGGGAAACGCTGAAGTGCAGGTTGCCGGAAGGAGGGGGGGTGGTCTCTGACGGGCGGGGCTGGTGGTGGAGCTGAGCGAGACGAAGCTGCTGCTGCCGTGGAGCGCCGATGTTTCTGCCTCTGCTCGCGACGATCTCTCCAGCGGGCTGGGGGACGGGATGAGCCGCGCGGCTTGATGAGATGGCGCACAGCTTCCGACATCTCCTCCGACTGCTTCGAGTTCGCCAGCATGGTCTTTAAGCTGCTTCCGAACAACGCGTCCGATGTGATGGGGCCCTCCCTCAAGTCCTTGTGCAGCTTTTCCGGCAGCAAGGAAGAGTGACGAAGCCAGGTGGAACGTTGGATTACCGTCATCCACGCTGCAATCCTCGACAGGCAAACCGTGGAAGCGGCGCACATGTTGAGGATGGCGTCTGCCGATTTACACAGGGAGCTCTTTGTCTCCTCCGGCAGGTCTGCGGCCTCCAGCCTCTTCGACATGCTAAATGCTAGCAGCGCCACGTTGTTGCTAGCTGCGGCCGCCTGAAAAGCACACTGGTGGGCTCGGTTGGAGAGCGCGGTCACCGCCTGGTCGTGTTTCCCCGGAGGGACGGGACGCTTCTCCAACCTGGACAGCTTCGCTCCGAAGGCTTCCGCGAGGCTTGGCTCAAGGGGGGGTACCGAGGGATAACCCCGTTCGGTGAATCCCTCCACTCTGGTGATGGGGGCGTAAGTGGAGACGGGCGCCCTTAACCTACCAGGACCGGCTGCGGCCTCGTTCCAGTACGATGTCACCGCTGGAAAACGAGGCAAAATAGGATCAGGACGGCGAGCCGGCGTGGAGCCGAACCTTCCCGCAAGATCTGAGCGGGGGGGGGGGGGGGGGGGGAGGGGACGGGGAGCCACTTTACGTTAGCAGCTTCCCAGATAATGGCGGGCAGCTCCGAGAGGAGCGCGCTGACGGCAGGGAGCGGTGTGGTCATTGAAGCGGGAAACCCCGGGGGAGTCAAGCATCCGCTCGGCCTCCCTCTTTCCAACACTGCGCTCCCCGGGAGGGAACGAGCGTCGGGGCTGCTGCTAACGTCACCGGTCCCAGAGGAATCATCCGATTCACTCCGAGAGCCAGCGTCGAAGAAATCCATGGCGTCGTCCAGCGAACTGTCTCCCGCCACGGACAGGCAGTCCTCGATGGTAGCCTTAAACAAGGCTGCTCTCCTCTGCCTTTCCTCCGGTGGAAGTTCGTCACAAAGGCGGCAGGAGGAAGCGCGGGCGACGTGGCGGGGACCCAGGCATCCCTCGCAAGGTGTCGTGCCGGTCGAAGCTGAGCAAGTAACCGGTCTTGCAGGAGGGACACAAGCGGATGGTGCTGGAGCTGGACATCTCGATGAAAAGGTCAGTTGTTTTATTATATTAGCTTGCTGAAGAAAAATGGGAGCAGATTACCCGCTCTTAATGTAATTTATACGGATCGGGTGGGGCCCACACAGCAGGTGGGCGTGGACTAATTTTTTCAGTAAGATGCTTGCGCATAACGGGATAAACCCATCAGCGACAGCCTTAAAGGGCGAAGCCTATATGACATGGAACATCCTGCAAGATTGAAAACATGCCTTAAGAAACATTTCAAAACTTGAAAACATCACTTTGCACATATTGGCAAGCTTGAAAACATACTTTCAGTCATATGGGCAAACTTGAAAGCATCCCTTCAGACACATTTGCAAGCTTGAAAACATCCCTTTGGAAATAGTATCAAGCTTAAAAACATAACTTCAGACATTTTGGCAAGCTTGAAAAACTTTAATTCAGACACAATTGCAATCTTGAAATGATCCCTTCAGACACATTTGCAAGCTTGAAAACATCCCTTTGGTTATAGGGTCAAGCTTGAAAACATCACTTCAGACATATTGGCAAGCTTGAAAAACTTCCATTCAGATGCATTTGCAATCTTTAAAACATCAATTCAGAAATATTTGCAAGCTTGAAAATATTCTTTAAAGTTACATTGGCAAGCTTGAAAACGTCCATTCGGACACATTTTGATGCTTGAAAACATCCCTTCAGACAAAGTGGCAAACTTGAAATTATTCTTTTAGACACATTGGCATGCTTGAAACCATCACTTCAGAATTATTATAATGCTTGAAAACATCCATTCAGACACATTTGCAAGCTTGAAAACATCCCTTTGGATATAGTGGCAAGCTTGAAAACATCACTTCAGACAAAGTAGCAAACTTGAAAACATCCTAACCGACAATTTGGCATGCTGGAAACCATCAATTTGGACATAGTGGCAAGGATGAAAACATCACTTCAGACATATTGGCAAGCTTGAAAACATCCCTTTAGACATATTGGCAAGCTTGACAACGTCCCTTCGTAAATATTGGCAAGCTTGAAAACATCCATTCAGACACATTTTAAAGCTTGGAAACATACCTTTGGACATAGTGGCAAGCTTGAAAACATACGTTCAGTCATATGGGCAAGCTTGAAAAGTTTCCATTCAGAAGCATTTGCAATCTTTAAAACATCAATTCAGAAATATGTGCAAGCTTGAAAACATCCTATATAATTACATTGGCAAGCTTGAAAACATCCATTTGGACAAAGACGCAAGAATGAAAATATCACTTCAAACACATTGACAAGCTTAAAAAAATCCCTTTAGACATATCGGCTAGCTTGAAAACATCCCTTCATAAATATTGGCAAACTTAAAAACATCCCTTCAGAAACATTTCAAAGCTTGACAACATCACTTTGGACGTAGTGGCAAGCTTGAAATCATCACTTCAGAGAAATTGGCAAGCTTGAAAACATACCTTCAAAAACATTTTGAAGCTTGAAAACATCACTTCAGACATATTGGCAAGCTTGAAAAACTTCAATTCAGACACATTTGCAATCTTGAAATGATCAATTCAGAAATATTTGCAAGCTTGAAAACACCCTATAAAGTTAGTATGGCAAGCTTGAAAACATGCCTTAAGAAACATTTCGAAACTTGAAAACATCACTTTGCACATAGTGCCAAGCTTGAAAACAAACTTTCTGTCATATGGGCAAACTTGAAAACATACCTTCAGACATATTGGCAAGCTTGAAAAACTTCCATTCAGATGCTTTTGCAATCTTTAAAACATCACTTCAGTCATATTTGAAAACTTGAAAACATCCCTTCAGACACATTTGCAAGCTTGGAAACATCCCTTCAGACAAAGTGGCAAGCTTGAAAACACTCTTTTAGATACATTGGCTTGCTTGAAACCATCACTTCAGAATTATTGTAAAGCTTGAAAACATCCATTCAAACACATTTGCAAGCTTGAAAACATCCCTTTGGATATAGTGGCAAGCTTGAAAACATCATTTCAGACAAAGTAGCAAACTTAAAAACATCCCAACAGACAAATTGGCATGCTTGAATCCATCCATTTGGACATACTGGCAAGCTTGAAAAAATCCCTTTAGACATATTGGAAAGCTGGAAAACATCCAATTAGACACATTTCAAGCTTGAAAACTTCCCTTCAGAAACATTTCGAAGCTTGAATACATCACTTTGGACATAGTGGCAAGCTTGAAAACATCCCTTCAGACACATTTGCAAGCTTGAAAACAACCCTTCAGAAACTTTTCAAAGCTTGAAAACATCACTTTGGACATAGTTGCAATCTTAAAATCATCACTTCAGAGAAATTGTAAAGCTTAAAAATTATGCTTCATACATATTGGCAAGCTTGACAATCTTCAATTCAGACACATTTGCAATCTTCCATCCATCCAT
>NW_023618876.1:21814-22019 GCF_014905685.2 Nematolebias whitei
TGAACAACGTTCCAGGGAGGACCTCGAACGAGAAGTCCCTGAACGAGAGAAGTTCAGAGGAACAATGAAGAAGTCTGTTCTGGGATGATCTCACGACTCCTGAGGTTTTAGCTGTTCTTACGGAGACGCTGGAAAGAGTTGAAAGGAACTCTACACCGACGCCGAAACTATCATCTGCAAAGGTAAAGAGTCGATCTCAACCAAA
>NW_023618877.1:0-18410 GCF_014905685.2 Nematolebias whitei
TGCAGCAGGCCAGAAGGGACGCCGAGCGCTCTGGAAAGAAGGTGCCAGCCTTCGGTGGTTTTGGTAGCGCCGGAATGAGCAGTGTATCCTCGAGCTCCGTCATCACAGACACCATTGTAGAACCCGAGAAACCCAAGATCACACCGACTCCTGTCAGGTGCAGCTCCAAAACATCCTTGTTGCCCCTGTAGTTAAATTTCACATTTTTAAACTAAACGTCAGTTGTTTAAACTGATGAAACGTTGTTTTCCTCCTTTCTCTTGTTCAGATCGAGTGGACCAAGCAGGGCTCTGAAACTGGGCGCTAAAGGGAAAGAAGTAGACAACTTTGTTGACCAGCTCAAGTCTGAAGGTGAAACAATCATTCCATCTACAGGAAAGAGAGGCTCAGATGTGTCGAAAGTTCTGGCACCACCAGTCAATGTGGAGAGGTACACGTCGTCATTGTCATCATTTTATTACCTCCATTATTTTTAAACATCTTGTCTTATGTCTTGTCAAAGATTGATGCTGGTTGCTGTTAGTGACCTGCTTGAAATACCCAGCATGAATCTAAATGTTACAAATTATCTGCAGAACAAATGGTTTACAAAAGTCATACCTAAACAATATAAAATTATATTTGTAAAAAAGTGCATGTAAACAGTAGAAATCCTTCAAACACGTAGAATGCAGGTGTGAAAGTATGAAAAGGTTTTATGTCGTTCCAGTTGAGTCGTCTAACCAGTGTGATTAAAACCATGTCAAACATCTTAAGACTTTGTATGAGGATCCAGTGTTCACATGAGAAGGACCAAGAACATATTTACATACCTCATAAATGCATCACTTTAAACCATTACAGAAAAAAGCTTCAGAAGAAATTTATTCCTAAAATATTTTGTCTACTTTAAAATGTGCAAATAAATTTTTTGTGACGAGATATTTTGTTAGTTTGGTTTTGAAAAAGATGATGGTGCAACTCATGGACCAGTTATTTTAGGAGTAAACGTGCTGCAGACTGCATCAGGTTCACAAGTTGTCAGTTCAGTTTCTACATTTTTATTTTATTTTATTGAATCTTTATTTCTACGGTCGATGAGTCACAAGGACCCATTTTCAACAGTCCTGTTTGGCAGCAGATGGTGGGGGTTAGGGGCCCATAGTGGGGCCAATGAGGGTGGAGGCAGGTGTGGTTGTTTCTTCTTTTCCACCCACATTTTGGTGTTGTCTGTTCGGAGAATTGAACCTGTGACTGTCCGATCACAGGCCCACCTCTAACCTCTGTTCCACCTCTCCTATAAGTTGTGGTGGGTCAGGATCTTATGAATAAAGTATGATGACGACACGGTTTTAAGTTGTTTTAAGTTACATGGAAGTTTGTAAATTACAGGAAATGTGAGATTGTGTTTTGTCTGATCTTCATTTAGGTCAGTTGTGGATGAACAGTGTGATCGATCTAAGGGCACACAGTGACATCATTTGATCGTTTACATTTCCACACGGGTGAAGATCAACTTTTGTAAAAGATCCTTAAAGTAATCTGTTGCGATTCTGGTTTCTGACAAACTCTCTTCAATAAATATTAGTTTATTAAAATTATACATTCGTTACAACAATTAGCTTTGTCTTTAGAGCAAGCTTGGAAGAAACATTTAAACCTGGAATATTTAATTTCATATCCAGAAGTTTAGAAGGTGCTGTGTGGTGGCCTTTTCTTACTGCTGCTGTTCACACGTGTTCAGAATGATTGACTGGTTTGACGGGTCATAGATGGTCAGTCTTCTCTGGGTTGATCTTTATTTCACGTTTTTTTTTTTTTTTTGCAGCGTACATCTCCGTGTGGAGGAGAAGATCTCGTTGACCTGTGGCCGGGATGGCGGCCTACAGAACATGGAAATTCTTGGCATGGTGACGCTCCGAGTTACTGATGAGAAGAACGGCCGCATCCGCCTCATTGTCAGCAATACTGACAACAAAGGATTACAGCTGCAGGTAAGAACAATACGCAGCGTTTTTTCAGATCATCTCAAGTCTTTGAGTTTCGCCAGAGCAAACGTTTGGATCTTGCATTAAATCTCTCCATTAAGGCTTGTGAGTTAAACGGATTCTTACCCAGAGCAAATCAGCTTCCAGTTCAGTTCAGTTTATATAGCACCAAATCACAACAAAGTTGTCTCAGGGCACTTTACAGCAACATTCACATAAAAGCCAATTAGTAAAGTTCTCTATCTAAGGAATCCAGCAGACAAGTTGAATCTTGGCTTCGTTGCAGTCTCCCATCCTGAGCAAGCACAGTGGCAACAGTGGAAAGAAAAACTCCCTTTTAGAAAGTAAGAAACCTCCAACAGAACCAGGCTCAGGACAAGCGGCCATCTGCTTTGACCAGCTGGTTTAGAGGACAGGAAGGAGAGACAGACAAACACAGAATGGTAGGCCCAGATGTAGGTGCAGGCCCAGATGTAGGTGCAGGCCCAGATGTAGGCGCAGGCCCAGATGTAGGCGCAGGCCCAGATGTAGGCGCAGGCCCAGATGTAGGCGCAGGCCCAGATGTAGGTCCAGGTGTACCTGAAAGACAAAAACACGTCAAGAATAAACAAAATAATTACAAATACAAAACAGGTTGAGCAGAGTAAGTAAAGACAGTAGTAGAGTGAAAAGTGTGGTCAGGTTGTCCTCCAGCAGTCTAAGCCTATAGCAGCTTAACTAAGGGACAGCTCAGGAAACCCAAGCTGACCCTAACTATAGGATTTATCAAAAAGGAAATTCTAAAGTCCAGTCTTAAAACTGGATAATGTGTCAGCGTCACGGACAGAAACTGGAAGTTGGTTCCACAAGAGAGGAGCCTGATAACTGAAAGATCTGCCTCCCATTCTGTTTTTGTAAATTCTAGGATCCACAAGTAAACCTGCAGTCTGGGAGCGAAGTGCTCTGTTAGGAAAATATGGAACAATAAGATCTGTAATATAAGATGGAGCTAGGTTGTTGAGAGCTTTGTAGGTTAGAAGTAAGATTTTGAATTCTATTCTGGATTTGACAGGGAGCCAGTGGAGAGAAACTAAAACTGGAGAGATATGATCTCTCCCAGTAACTCCGGTTAAGACTCTGGCAGCAGCATTTTGGATCAACTGAAGACGTTTTAAAGACTACCAGGAAGCACTGATGATCTGAGCATGCTCCAGCCCCAGAAAGAACTGATGAAAAGCCCAAATGTGCTTGAGTGCCCTGATTAGAAGTAGACATGAGGACCGTATGACCCGGTAGTCAAAATGAAATGGCGTGGGGGGAGGGGGGGACTCTTAACTTGTAACAGTTCTTAACAGAAACAATGATTTGTCCAAGCTCTAACTGAAGACCTGTGCAGTAACGTGACAGTGTGGAATAAAGTGTGTGCAGTTTCACTGTTTCCCCTACTATTATACAAGCGCCCCGCCCCACCTACTGAACCACCCCCCGTCAACAGCTGCCGGCACCGACGTAGCACTACGCTAATGGCGCGCAAAACAGGTGTGCTATCTAAAATGCTAGAGGTGGTGCTTTGTTTGCCTCACGATGAACCCCCACTTGAAATAAACTACAGTGCACAACTCAGACATGTCACGTACCCCCGACCCCCGCTGACAAAAATAAAGCACGGCAGAGTAATGTAAACACAGTTTTATGAAGTGTTTCTTGTTTGTGAAGACGTTTGTCTGGCTCTGATTCAAAGAGTTGACTCCACTGGAACCCAGTGGGGGCCTCTGGCAGCCCCCACACCCCTGGTCTTACTGTTTTCTCTCCTATATCACATCCCTGGAATTGTCTGACATACTGCGTATTAGGAATGTGCGATATGGCATAAAATTCATATCACGATATGTACTGTGAAGGGTGGCCATAACGACATATATCACAATATGTTTTTGGTATAAAACTTGCAATAGGAAGTTTAAAAAGCATAGCGTGTCCTTTTGCCATCATATATTTTGAATTAAGAAAATTCCACTACTAGGTCCAGAGAGTTTTTAAATAATAAACAAATCAAGTATTAAAAAATAAATAAGTAAATAAAGGTTGAATGAATGATAAAAAGTATTAGGCTTCTTTCTTGTAGTGCAAAAGATCAAATGTAGTTTTAGCCTTATGTTTTAAACAAAAGAATATGTTGTTAACTCTTAACAGTTTCCAGTCTTCTCACTTAAATGAACAGCAACAGAGCAGCAACTGAAACACTTCACCCTCCAAACCTCTAGTGGGCGCCTCCTTCTGCTTTAATGGAGAGCTGACACAAAATGAGTCTGTGGCTTTGACCAGAGGGTCTCGCAGTAAAATCACACAACACAGCGTTCCTTTCACAGATCAGAGAGCAGGTTTCTCTAAAGCTGACCAACGCTTACTTTAACTTTCGACCGAAAAAAACTTTCGACGGAACAGTGTTTTGAGCATGCGTTAGAATATGACAACTCTACGACAAGCCGGCCGTAGTTGGCTTGTAGCTTCGCTACTTAACCCTCGAAGAAAAGACTTGAACACCACTTGCGCACAGTTTTCAACAAAAAAAAGTAACGATTAAATCAGACAACTCTGATTTTACATCAGACACAGCATTACTGCGGTTAGCCGGTAGAAGTCGGATCTCTATCGTAGGCTAAATGTCTATCGTTTCTACCGTGTACAGTTTATATCGCGCATTCTTACTGCGTATTAAATCTGAAGACTCTGCACGATCTACCTGTGGCTTTATTGGTGTCTTCAGATTAAATGTTTCACTTTTTCTCAACTCTGACGTAAATTAATTAATTGTTTTTGTTGACAGACACATCCCAATGTGGATAAGAAGTTTTTCACAGCCGAGTCAGTGATTGGCCTGAAGAACCCAGAGAAGTCCTTTCCTCTCAATAACGATGTTGGTGTGCTCAAGTGGAGGCTGCAGACCACAGACGAGACCCTCATACCTCTAACCAGTGCGTTCAAAAATATGACCCGTTTACATAATCTGTGTGACTGTTGTGATGCTGCAGGTGCTGGAACTGCAAGTATGGGATTATCTGGGCTAATCTTCCGTTAGTTAGAACTAGTATTCTTCACAGCAAAGGACGACGACTTTAAACATTTTTCAGTCGGGTCATCTGGACAGTTTCTTTTGTTTGTGCTGAAACGATTCCCCTTCCATCCGGAAGGCTTCTTCAGTCAAGGAAACACACCACACAAAACTGATTCTTCCCCCAACAGCTACTCCAAAGTGGAACTAACCAGTTATAGTCAGATGACCTGACGGAAAAATGGATTGTATACCTGGATTATTGAGCGTGGACTTTGTTGACGATTACTTTAGATCAGGCCTATTCAACTGGCGGCCCCGGGGCCAAATGAGGCCCACAGGTGAGCTCAGTTTGGCCCACCAATGGGTTTATTTTTAATAAAACTAGATTTTAAACCATAAAACAAACTTACTGACATTAACTGCTGGATGTCCACCCCCTGAGCAGTTTAGTTGGCTAGTCCTGCTTTAGATGTCATGTTTAGTCCAAATAATGGTCCAAAAGAGATCAGTTTGCTTTCTAATCACTAAACACATTAAGGAGTTGGAATGGTTCCTTAAGAAGGAGCTGAGTTAGTTGACCTCTTTTAAAATCCTTAGATATATATATATAGAGAGTATAACTTTAAGCTCTCAGATTTGTTTAGTTGTTGTTCATTGTGCAGAGTCAGCAGCATCCTTATTGGTTCACATTATTTTTGCACAGTTCTTGGTGCAGGAGCACAGAACAGGGTGTAGCTGCTCTCACCTGGATTATTGTGTGTGTCTCAGTAAACTGCTGGCCTTCAGAGAGCGCCACTGGCTGTGATGTCAACATCGAGTATGAGCTGCAGAAGGACAGCCTGGAGCTGAACGACGTCGTCATCAGCATCCCTATACCGTAAGTGCATCTGCCCAGCAAATGGATCTGCTGGAAATGTGTTCAGTTCTGGGCATGGCCAGGATTTGTATTCATGAGTAACCCAAACCAGTGTAATGTCTTGGTAAAATTCTTAAATAACTTCTTAATAAGACGTCTAAAGCAAATAAAGTAATTTACGTGAGGTCACCTGTTGGGGGCGCTGCAGGATAAGTTGCTTGTAAATGTCTGTTAACGTCAGATTAATATTTGTTTCTGTTTTCCCACTATAGTTGTGCAGCTAATGTAAATGTATTTGCTGGTTATGCGTACTGAAAACTAGAGATCAGTATGTAGAGCTCCAGGTAAACATCTGGATGCTCTAATGATGCGGAAAAGAAACGAGCAGCTCAGTCTTGGCCGTGTTGTAACACATGTCCACCTGTTACCACCTTACTTTGACCTGAAGTTCCTGTATGCTGCCTGTACTGACCCTTCCTCCTCTGCAGATCTGGCGTGGGAGCTCCTGTAATTGGTGACCTGGACGGAGAGTACAAGCACGACAGCCGGCGGAACATCCTGGAGTGGTGCCTACCTGTCATCGATGCCAACAACAAAACTGGCAGCCTGGAGTTCAGCATCGCTGGGCAGCCTCATGATTTCTTCCCCGTCAACGTGTCCTTCGTGTCCAAGCGTAACTTCTGTGACATCGAGGTGGGTACTGATGATGGCTCCATCAAGGTGATAAAAGATGAACTGTGGAGATCTGGCTACTTGGGTTGGGGTCAAATTAAGAGTTGAGTAAAACTCGGAGGTCGTCATACGTTTTACTTTTGACAATTACTCATTTTTGCAGCAACACTTCAAGTTAGTCTGTTTAATAAATTGTGACAAAGATGAACTATTTACGTTGATGGCACTGAATCGATCGGTCCATCTGTGCAGCACGTCGAGTCGTTTATTCAGCTCCCAGCAGACTGATGCACTTGGCACCGACATCTAAAACCAGCAGCTCAGGGGCCGGACATCCAGCAATTAGTCAGTATGCAAATTAAACAAGTATTACAATGATCTGATACTTTTTAAATTAATTTATTGTGCTGCATTGACTCATAAAGACAATAAACAGAACCCAGAATTGTAATTCAAAGAAATTACATTTCTAGATTTAATTTCTTGTCATAAAAGTAGTGATATTCTGATGTGAAACAATATAAACAAACATGAGACTACGCTATATTTTTAATAAAGTTATATAATAGCAAAAAAAATGTGCATATATAAATCTATATCTGTATTTTTCTGCCTATAAGTTACTCTTTGCATAATTTACTTGTCCTGCGACTTATCGGCCAAAGCGACGTGTTTATGGATTTTTTTTCCCCCCATATTTATAAACCATGTTTTGGCTGAGAGATGACCGGAGAAAAAAGAGCAGTACCACTTTCAGCCACTTGATGGCAGCAGAGTAGTAATAGTGCTGAGGCATGCTGTTGTATCATGTAATAAATAAACGTGGCTAAAATGAAAGAATCAAAAGTTCAAGAGAAAAACTGGACTTTATTTATTATACTTCACTTTATATTTTGTTGTTTTTTTTCTTAAACTTTTTTGAATTTACCATGTCCTGGATGACTGAGAATCTTCACCAGCTATTAATGACACAATCGGCCTGCCGTAGTCTCCCACCTTCATTCTGCTCGTTGCTTGGAACCGTCGAATCAGCTGCACTGCCCCGGCAAAATGCAGCTGATTTGACCATTAAAGTGCATTTATTAAGCAAATGTTAGACTGAGACACACATTTAATATAATTTTGAGCAAAGAAATAATTGTTTTTAAGTGTTGATCTTGTTAAAGTCCTCCCGTGCACATTCCCACGGCCGCCATTTGGCAGCCCGCTGTTTTTTTGGCACAACACCGGTCCATTATGACCTTTTTGGTCACTAAAAGTTCTTGGACAATAAAAACATGACGTGATAATTCAGGCAAATCAGACAAACATGATCGACAGTCTCGATGACAAAAACACAGTTTATTTTAACATTTGAGCATTTCTTGAGTCCACTGAGATCAAAGGGGTCGAGATGGGGTAGAGGCAGGGCAGCCGACTCGGGACCCGAGAAGTCCCAGGTTCGATCCCCAGTCATTGCACATGATATGGTGTCTCTGAGCAGCACACTTTATCCCCAATTGCTGCCCGGGCACTTTCAATGGCTGCCCACTGCTCCACCTGGTGATGGATGGGTTAAATGTAGAGATCCAAGTGCACCATTGTATGGGACCATACAATGATAATACATAACACATTATTATTATTATTATTATTTATTATTATTATTATTATTATTGTTATTATTATTATTATTATTATTATTATTATTATTATATAAAAGGATTGTCATTAAAAATTCAAAATTTTTCTTCATTTAAATTTTTTTTTAATCAAGTCATTGCTGGGCTGGACTGAAGTTCTGGCCCGTGGGCCGCCAGCTGAATAGCCCTGGCCTATACCATCACTAACAGATGTTGTGCAGTTAAGAACATGGTTACAAACTAAACCAGGTCGTGCAAAAAGATGTGTTATATACAGTGTTTCCCCCCACCCTTATACAAGCAGGGTGCCCCACCCTGTCAACAGAACTGAGCACCCTGCCTACTGAGCTGCTCCCACCCATCGACAACTGCCGGCACTGTAGCACTAAGCTAGCTGCGCACAATACAGATGTGTTATATACAGTGTTTCCCCCCACCCTTATACAAGCAGGGTGCCCCACCCTGTCAACAGAACTGAGCACCCTGCCTACTGAGCTGCTCCCACCCGTCGACAACTGCCGGCACTGTAGCACTAAGCTAGCTGCGCACAATACAGATGTGTTAGCTGAAAATTTAGATGTAGCGATCCATCCCACCCCCACCCCCCACACTGTTCAAAAATTGACCCAATTGGAGCAGAGCAGTTCTCTGTTTGATACACGGTGGGTGATGACGTCATCCTTTAAAAAACGTACTAAATGTGTTTGTTGGCATGTGACCAGTTCACTGCAGCTGGAGGAGAGACCAGAATTGAATCACCATCACCCCTCCTCCTGCACCACACTCCCGACCTCCTCAGCACGTCTGTATCTAAAGTGTAGCATCGTACTAAACGTTAACGTGTTCCGAGCATCGTAAAGAAATGTACAACTTGTGCGCGTGACTAAATTTCTGGTCCTCAAAGGAGACGGCGCCGCCGCGGTGGGAGCGCACTCTTCCTGAGTGTCTCTCACGGTGAAACGGGCAGAAACGGAAACGTTTTTCTGCTTTAATCTGCTGTAAATACACTGTGGGTGCCTCTCGCAAAGTCTGAAGAGGAGAACGAGGAAGTCCCACTCCAGCAGCTCCTGAAAGAGCCTGCCCCTCAGGAGCTCCAAGCAGTCCACAAGATGGCTGACTGAGAACATGTGTATATAATAATGTTTGCATATAATGAAATACTTCAGTTATCCTGATAGAAAAATAGGTCAGGTCCTCTGGACGGATTCTTGTTGTTGAAACGTTTCCTCTTTTATCCAAAGTACTTCTTCATTCTGAGGAGCTGCAACAAACTCAGTTTTATAAATAACACCTTCTCATAGTGGATCAACCAGTGTGTTGTTGACATCCAGAACGAGCTGTTCACATGATGGAGGAGGACCAGGTGGTGTCAAAAGGAGGTGTTATTTATAAGACTGAGTTAGTTGCAGCTCCTCAGACTGAAGAAGTACTTTAGATAAAAGGTGAAACGTTTCAACAAGAAGAATAATCCCAGACTTGACTTCTTCAGATACTTAATGACCTTTTTCTTCAGATTTTCGTCGTCTTTATTGTAAAGGTCGCAGACGACCAAACGTTTTGGCGACCGTCCAGATTTTGTCAGATTTCTGGACAACTTGCAAAATGTCCTCATGTCTGTCCCTGGAAGATCAAACCCTTTAAAAGAGAGACTGGTGATGTGATTCAACAATTCAAAGTTTATCATCTAAAAACTGTTGCCCAAAGCCTTTTCTGTTTAGTCAGTCCAGAAATATTTATATAATATTGTTTATAGATCTATTAAAGTTAAAAAAAGTCTCTTCTGAATCAGTTCAGGTCAACTGCTGACTTTTAGTGAATAATCTGTTTTAATCGGCACATTATAAAACTGTAGCACACAAATTTTAAAGTTCAAATATAAACGGGGACATTAAAAAAAACAATATTCTGAAAGTGTTTGGATTTTTTTGTCAGTCATTTCAGAAAGTGAAACTTGTATAGATTCTTTTAAAATAGTAAAATGTGAATTTAGTTCATCTATAAAACAATAATCATCAAAACTACAAGAAATATTGAAATATTTTACTGTGTAATGAATCTACCGTACTTTCTGGTCTATAAGCAGCTACTTTTTTCACAGGCTTTGACCCCCACAGCTTATACAACGCTGCAGCTAATTTATGGATTTTAAATTTTTTTAATGACGAGCTAACAAGCTTCCAGCCGCCAAAACATTTGGCTTCATCACACCCGGGTGCTCATACAGTGAGGAAAATAAGTATTTGAACAGCTGCCAGTCAGCAACAATTATGGCCCTCAAAGACCTGTTAGTCCGCCTCTAAAAAGTCCACCTCCACTCCACTTATCATTATTCTAAATTAGAAGCACTTGTTTGAGGTCGTTAGCTGCATAAAGACACCTGTCCACCCCACACAATCAGTAAGACTCCAACTACTAACATGACTAAGACCAAAGAGCTGTCCAGAGACACCAGAGACAAACTTGTAGACCTCCACAAGGCTGGAAAGGACTACGGAGCAATTGCCAAGCAGCTTGGTGAAGAAAGATCAACTATTGGAGCAATTATTAGAAAATGGAAGAAGCTAAACATGACTGTCAATCTCTCTCGGCCTGGGGCTCCATGCAAGATCTCACCTCGTGGCGTATCGATGATCCTAAGAAAGGTGAGGAATCAGCCCAGAACTACATGGGAGGAGCTGGTCCATGACCTGAAGAGAGCTGACACCACTGTTTCCATGGTTACTGTGGGTAATACACTAAGACGTCATAGTTTAAATCATGCATGGCACGGAAGGTTCCCCTGCTTAAATCAGCGCACGTCCAGGCCCGTCTCAAGTTTGACCATGACCATTCGGATGATCCAGAGGAGACATGGGAGAAAGTTCTGTGGTCAGATGAGACCAGCTTAGAACTTTTTGGTCTTAATTCCACTCGCCGTGTTTGGAGGATGAAGAATGATGAGTACCATCCCAAAACACCATCCCTACTGTGAAGCATGGGGGTGGAAGCATCATGCTTTGGGGGTGTTTTTCTGCACATGGGACAGGACGACTGCACTGTATTAAGGAGAGGATGACCGGGGCCATGTAGTGAGAGATTTTGGGGAACAACCTCCTCCCCTCAGTTAGAACATTGAAGATGGGACGTGGCTGGGTCTTCCAACATCACAATGACCTGAAGCACACAGCCAGGAGAACCAAGGAGTGGCTCCGTAAGAACATATCAAGGTTCTGGAGTGGTCCAGCCAGTCTCCAGATCTAAACCCTATAGAAAATCTTTGGAGGGAGCTCAAACTCCGTGTTTATCAGCAACAGCCCAGAAACCTGGTGATCTAGAGAAGATCTGTGGAGGAATGAGCCAGAATCCTGCTGCAGTGAACCTGGTGAGAAACTACAGGAAACATTTGACCTCTGTAACTGCAAACAAAGACTACTTTTTCACAGCTGTTCAAATACTTATTTGCAGCAGTAACACACAAATAAATAAACAATTAAATAATCATACTTAGGGCTGTTGTAAACAAATATTTTAGTAATCAGAGTCAGATTCTTTGTCATTCACACCTTGTAGTACATGTGGTGGAGTGAAATTATGTACACAGGGTGCCACTTACATCCAACAATAAAATGTAAAATAAAAGCAATGCTAACATCTTTTGGCCATTAATCGGGTAATCAAAAACAAAATTTGTCAAGTTCTGCAGTAACTACCATACTCATTTTATGAGTGATACAAATACAGGAATAAAGAACATTTAATAAACAAAATACATAAATAAACAACCCATTTAATTCCTCTTTTTAAAATATTTTATTGCTTAAGTTGAATTATTTTTAAACATCACATAAAAATCTAAATGCTGTAAAATAACTTTTATGGATTGGAAAATGAATGGAATTTACAAAGTAGGATCTGGAAGGAAGGACATGATTTGTATTGAAGGTGGAGATGATCTTGTGGATCCTTCATCTTCCACCAGGACAGCAGCTGCACGTCTGTGAAGATCACATTTAAAATGCTGTTTGTGAACTCAGCTGCTGCACAACCAACATCCTGGAGCCGTTTGGACGAAGCTGTCCAACGTATGACTCTGACATTTACTGAAAGGAAGAAGAATAAAATTATTTGTTTGTTCATTGTTATGCCTTAATAAATATGTTTCAAGTGTACTTCATTGGATATTATAAAATTATGTAATATAGTTAAGTAATCTACACTTTCTGATGACCTGCTGCAATCAAAGTAACATTAGTGTCAGTTGTATTTGATTTATGCATTTTATTTATGTGTGAGGTTTGAGGATGATTTAATTAAAACCCTCTGTCACTGAATTATTTTTAACCGTCACAGCACAATCTAAATACTGTAAAATAATTTTTATGGATTGGAAAACTGAATGGAATCTTTGTTAGAAACTCAGTAAGAAACTCAAACTTTACATTATCTATAATGTAAAGTTTGAGTTTGTACATCGAGCTCTGCAGACTGTATTATTATTTAATCTTGATTGCTGAGCTATAAACAAATATGACCGTAGTAATAAATTCAGATTTACCTCAGTCATAAACAGCAGCAAGAAGATTAAAAAAATCTTACCAACGCGTGTAAATACATTTACACTTGAAATATTCACCCTAAATATCTCATTTAAGTCAAAATGGAAGTACAGCAATAAATAAATGTTTCAGTCTGCTGCTGCTTTTATCTTTTACAAACTTTCAAGTCCTGCTAGTTTTGTTTCTCTCACAGCACGTACAGACGCTGCCAGGTAGCCACCATGATTAGTCAGTAGATTTAACGTTAGCAAAAATACGCCTCATGCCACATGACTCAATGGGAATACCTCATTGGCTCATTGTGGTTGACGGCTGGTCACATGGCCTCAGGGAGGGATTATGGGTAGAATTTATGTTCATTGTTAATAACTTCAATTACCTGTTCATCATTATTTTAGTGATTACTCTGTTCTTGTTAGTTTATGTTCATTATGTGTTAGTTTGTGTTGGAACATTCAGTAGAGTAACCATGAGTGAGGGAGGTAGTTGTCATGACAACCTGTGGGGTACACTCTGCATGTTGAACAGTACAAAACAAGTCTGTAAGACGCCGTCTGGTGGTTGATTCTTGATCTACCACCAGAGCTGCACATCTCAGCTGTGAGCTGCCTGGCATGTTACAACATGAACACCTGCAGCTTATGTGTTATAATTATTATTTTTTAATTTGCTGTGCGAAGCTTATATTTGGGGAGGTCTATAGACTGACAATTACAGTATGTATGAGTTTCACTTTCTGAAATTATTGGGAAAAATTGAACTTTTTCAGTGTTCTAAATTTTGTAGCTGCAGCTGTATTCACTGTATTGTGACACTGACGTACAAACTTCCTGTGTGGTTAAAGTCCAGTCAGTGAAAATGAATAAAATGCATCTGTTTACAATGAGAACAGTATAAAGGTAGGAACATGTTTTCTCGTTAACAGGATCGTGAATTGAAGAAGTGAAGATGACAAATCTTTTTTTCTTGTTGTTTTCCAGGTGACCAAAGTGACTCATGTAGACGGCGACAGCTCTGTTAAATTCTCTACAGAAACCTCCTTTGTTGTCGACAAATACGTCATTGAGTAGATGTTGGATGAAAATAACTAAATAAAAAAATAAAAAATCACAATGTCCAAATCTATGCTATGGAGAAGATTGAAGATTTCTGCCTGCCGCCCCTGTTTGCTATTAGACTGTACATCGTCAGGACTGTTTGCCTTCTGGCAGAGCTTCCTCCATGGTGGAGAAGAGCAGCGGTGGTGTATTTATGTTTGTATGAGAGGATCATATATATATACATATTACATATATATATTACATATATAATGTATGTATGTATATATATATGTATATGTAAAGAGTGTAATTTGAACATGAATAAAAACTGCAAATATACAGAAATGAAAGCTCAGCTGATGATGCTGTTCAGAACTGTAAAGACTGGAGGCTAAGTAGAGGATGACTGTGGGGGTGGAGGAGGGACCAGCAGCCTCCATCAGTAAATCCTGCCAGGAGGTAGAGGAGCAGGACCTGAGGCCCGGGTCTCCACCAGAGTCGGAGCAGGGAGCTTAGAATGGATGCACGTCCACAGCCTGGCTGCTTCTGCCACTTGTTCACCCATTGTTTCCTTACTTTCTTGGTTCTTTGTTAAAGTTAGTCCTGACTCCTCTGTGCACGTCGTGCTGCTTTTGTTAAAACCATGACTTGTTTTTAATATCTCAATTCACATCTTTTTTTTCCTTCTAAGCATATTTAGATTTTTCAGTTTTTGTAGAAATCTGTTCTTTGTTGGGGGAACACCAAACTTGGCCCAGTTTGTTCAGTCTGCAAGTCTCAGCTCTTTGTTTTGAAATTATTTTTTCCTTGTTCTTTGCTTTTTAATTAATCGTTAATTATTAATCATCTGCAGGTTGAAGTTTAATGGTGAAGTGCACGCTTTGTAAGGGATTGTCAACTGAAGGACAAGCTTATCTACCAGTAAAACCATTTAACGTCTTGCATCTGTTGACGTTTGTCATGTTTTTTGGGAACACCTTTAGAACCGCTCCTCCTTGACGGGTTGTTTTTAGTTCTAAGAGAAATTCTGAAAAGGCAGAAAATGAAAATAAGAACTTTTAAATGAGCCTCCAAAACAATTGAGCTGTCATTCGAGTCCAGAACTCCCAGGTGCGAGTCTGCCTGTAAATCTGCTCCATCAGCTCGGGTTTTACTGAGGTTCCTATAGTAACGTGGCATCCATCCACCCAGTCATCCTTTACTTAGTGTCAGAGTGCATCAGCATTATTCAAAAAGTCACGTTTGTTATCCTTTCCCCTCTTTTATTTCCCCAGATTACAATTGAAGTGTGGATGTGGGGTCAGATTGTTTCTTTTTTTAATTCTTGAAGGGGAATCTTAACATTCCACTGTACAACCTGGACAAAGGAAGCTTAAATGGAATAAAATGTAATATTGAAAAGGACACATTGTATTGACTTTTGTCTTCAAAGGAGCAGCAGTGGTGGGATGTATGTAAATAACAGAAGAAAAGGTTTAAATTCATGGTTTCTCATGTCATGATAAGAGATTCCCTGGGTGACCTCACCATGGCAACCATACCCAACATGATTTATTTATTTGTCTAAATACTTTTCACTGAAGGTTTCAAACCTTTTATGATTTGGGTAGTATTTAAAGGGAAGCCGTGTTTTTCTTGCAAATCAGTTTACTTCCAAGTTTTTGATCAATTTGAACAATTTTACAAAAAGCGTTTGTTTTGTGCTGCAGTCTTTGCAAATGATGCAAAGTGTTTCATCTTGTGAACAGCTGGAACACAACCAGCTTTAAGAAGAATGAAGAGTCATCTGCACGAAGCACTCCCATCAAAACCTTTTACCTACTGAAACAATGCTGCGCTGCTCTGGCAGGTACTTCATGATTAACTGTGATCAATAAGCTGCAAACTGGATTATTGCTTGCGGTGAGGATTTGAACGTCATGTCTCAGTTTTGATGTCGACCTTTGAACACAATCTGATCCACAGCTAAAAGGTCAGAACGCTGCTGTAAAAATGTATATGTAGATACTTTTTTACTTTGTCAGTATTTCAAAACCATCCATCCATTGTCTTTACCCGCTTCTGCCTTTTTGGGTCACTGGTGCTCATGTCAAGTAACTGCAAGAGGCAGGAGACACCCTGGACTGGTCTCCAGTCCATCACTGGGACACAAAAACAACCAACCATTCACTCTCACACCTAGAGACAGTTACCTGTCAGTCTAACATGCATGTTTTTGGTCTGTGAGAGGAAACTGGAGTACCCAGACAAAACCCACGCAGCACTTCGAGAACATGCAAACTCCTCTCAGAAAGGCTCCGGGCTGGGATTTGATCCGGCAACCTCACTGAGAGGCAACAGCTCTACCAACTGAGCCACCATCAGCTTGGGGTTTACTGCGGTTCCTATAGAAAAGTTGCATCCATCCATCCACCCATCGGTTACTTAATAACTTAGTAATCCTTTAAGTATCCTTGTATTGAAATATTTGCCTGTTTCAAAACTAAAATACTCGTCAAAATATTAAGTTTGTTTACATTTTAAAGCAGCTCAGGCCTATTTCTCTCCAGAGCAGCTTTATGCACCTTCTGATCCCAACACCAGGCTCAAATCAGGCGTCACCATTAACAACCATTGTCAGGTCTGGTTTTGTGGGCTCCCCTCTCTTCTCAGGTCTGGATGAAGGTACAGGAGCTCATGAGCACTTCTACCACAAGAAAAATAAAACTTTAATATGTACATAAATTACAATATGATCTCAGTAAACAAACTGGGTAATAATTACTAACAAAAAGTCATGGAGGCTGGGATCTTGCAGCACAAGCACCATCCCAAACTAGACATGATTGTTAAAAAACCGGTTTACATAAATCAAGTCACACACAAAGTGTCATTACGACACGGCACACGTTTAAACTAGTTTATTTATTCTTCAAAAACTACCTCCCACAAAAAATACCACGACAGCCCAATGTTGGACAGAAATGTTGCACGTCACTCGGCGAAGTTGAGTTGACCGCTGTCATTAGAAGACATCAGGTTGAAGCATTTCAGGTTGTAGAGTCCAGCTGCTTTTTATACTTCAGGTCCCCAGATGGTGCTGAAAAGGACTGTTCAGATGCTTCGAGTAATGAACCCTTATCAAAACAAGCTTCATTTGGTTAGCTCCATCTAGCCTTCTCTGTATTCTTTCATCACACGACCTCTTCTGGAAACATGCCTCTATCAGCCCAAGATCAGGTGGTGTACCTGAAGAAAATGGCGGGAGAAGCTACCACTGCTGTAGTGTCATCGTTCCTGTCCAATCATCTGCAGTTGGTCGACTTCAGATCTTCGGCTCTGATCATCTTGCTTGGAATTTTGGGCAGCTAGGTTCCAAGAAGCATTCTGAAACTGGTGATATCACCCAAAGGAAAGATTATACAGCTGTGCGCCGAGTCTGCCTGGCGGCTGTAGACGGTTCTTCTTATGTCCAGGACTTCTGCAGCTGTGCTCAGGCCTTTGGCCGTTTCTTTGTTACCATACATGTGTCCTTCTCTGAACTACTTTGACTTCAGTCCCAAGTGCATGTCAAACGTCATCTCAGTTCTTAGTGCGACCACTGATTTAGGAAACCTGTTTTTCAAGTGTGCTCTCACTTCTGATTCACTTCATGTATTTTTGTCTTATCCCACGTGTTTCCTCATAGCTTTGTTTAAGCTGTGCTGTAAATATGAGCACTGATTCTCTGTAACTTGTAGCTGTGCAACATCTTAACTTGAATGTGAATATAATGGTTTGTTGCTGCATTCAATCTGTGCTGTCTTTGAGTTGGGGAAATTTTCTTTTATGTCCACATTCTGTCAATATCAGTAACTCAAGAATTGCCCCAGAAAATCTGAAGGCCTGTCCGTCACTGGGAAGGTTACGATCATAGGGGACCGCCTGAAGACACATTATTATTCACCTGAAAAGGGTCTTACTCTTCCGTCAACTTTAATGTGGCCTGAACCGCAATACTCTCCCACACACAAACCCACCCACAAATGTTATTTCAAAACAAATTAATTTTATTGGCATTTCAGGTTACCATGGCAACATAATTTGCAAACAAAGACACCATTTTTCTCAATGAAAAACACTGACAGAACGTTGAACAGCTTCTAACTGCCACAGTCACATGACCTATAGTGGTGAGGTCATTGAACAAAGCACTGATTAACTTTTGGAGCCATTTGTGTTCAAGATGGCTGCCACAGCTACCTCAGAAAACTCAAAATTGACTATAGCTCAGTCATTCTTTGAGATATTGAGCTAAAATTTGGTATGTGGTAGCTGAGAGCAAGTTGTTGTACTTTCCTAATGCAAATGAAAAATCCAATATGGCAGCCTTAGCTAAAAAGGAAAAAAATATGATAACTCAGCTATTTGAAAATATATTGAGCTGAAGTTTAGTGTGGTGGTACCTGACAGTGATGCACAACATATTCTGAATTCAAATCTAAAAATGCTAGATGACCACCAAAGCAACATGCCTGTTTGTTCTGTAACAGAACAAACAGGCCATATACAGCATGTAACAGAATAAATGGGCCATGTACAGCATGTAACAGAACAAACAGGCGATATACAGCATGTAACAGAACAAACAGGCGATGTACAGCATGTAACAACAAACAGGCCATATACAGCATGTAACAGAACAAACAGGCCATATACAGCATGT
>NW_023618877.1:18420-19853 GCF_014905685.2 Nematolebias whitei
TACAGCATGTAACAGAACAAACAGGCCATATACAGCATGTAACAGAACAAACAGGCGATATACAGCATGTAACAACAAACAGGCCATATACAGTATGTAACAGAACAAACAGGCCATACAGCCTGTAACAGAAGAAACAAGCCATATACAGCCTGTAACAGAATAAACAAGCCATATACAGCATGTAACAACAAACAGGCAATATACAGCTTGTAACAGAACAAACAGGCGATATCCAGCGTGTAACAGAATAAACAAGCCATATACAGCATGTAACAACAAACAGGCCATGTACAGCGTGTAACAAAACAAACAGGCCATATACATTGTGTAACAACAAACAGGCAATATACAGCTTGTAACAGAACAAACAGGCGATATACAGCATGTAACAACAAACAGGCCATATACAGCATGTAACAGAACAAACAGGCGGTATACAGCGTGTAACAGAACAAACAGGCGATATACAGCATGTAACAACAAACAGGCAATATACAGCATGTAACAACAAACAGGCCATATACAGCGTGTAACAGAACAAACAGGCGGTATACAGCGTGTAACAGAACAAACAGGCGATATACAGCATGTGACAGAACAAACAGGCCATATACAGCATGTAACAACAAACAGGCAATATACAGCGTGTAACAGAACAAACAGGGCCATATACAGCGTGTAACAGAACAAACAGGCGGTATACAGCGTGTAACAGAACAAACAGGGCCATATACAGCGTGTAACAGAACAAACAGGCGGTATACAGCGTGTAACAGAACAAACAGACGGTATACAGCGTGTAACAGAACAAAAAGGCGATATACAGCGCACAACCGAACAAACAGGCGATATACAGCGTGCAACTGAACAAACAGGCGATATACAGCGTGCAACTGAACAAACAGGCGATATACAGCCTGTAACAGAAAAAAACAGGCGATATACAGCGTGTAACAGAACAAACAGACGATATAAAGCTGTAACAGTACAAACAGGCGATATAGAGCTGTAACAGAACAAAAAGGCGATATGCAGCGTGTAACAGAACCAATAGGCGATATACAGCGTGCAACCGAACAAACGGGCGATATACAGTGTGTAACAGATCAAACAGGCCATATACAGCGCGTAACAGAACAAATCCGGTTTCTGACTGGATGAAGCATCAGAACCGGTTTCTGATTGGATGAAGCATCAGAACCGATTTCTGACTGGATGAAGCATCAGATCTGTTTTCCAATTAGATGAAGCATCAGAACTGGTTTCTGACTGGATGAAGTATCAGAACCGGTTTCTGACTAGATGAAGCGTCTGAACCGGTTTCTGATTGGATGAAGCATCAGAACCAGTTTAAAATTGGATGAAGCATCAGAACTGGTTGCCGACTGGATGAAGCATCAGATCCGGTTTCTGGCTGGATGAAGTATCGA
>NW_023618877.1:19863-21961 GCF_014905685.2 Nematolebias whitei
TGGATGAAGCATCAGAACCGGTTTCTGACTGTATGAAGCTTCAGAACGGATTTCTGATTGGATTAAAGACCAGAAACGTTTATGATTGGATGAAGCATCAGCACCGGTTTCGATCGGATGAAGCATCAGAACCAGTTTCTCATTCGATGAAGCATCAGAACCGGTTTCCCATTGGATGAATCATCAGAACCCTTTTCTGATTGGATGAAGCATCAGATGCTGTTTCCGATTGGATGAAACATCTGAACACTTTTCTGATTAGATGAAGCATCAGAACCGGTTTTCCGATTGGATGAAACATCAGAACCGGTTTCTGACTGGATGAATCATCAGAACCGGTCTCTGACTGGATGAAGCATCAGAACTGTTTTCTGACTGGATGAAGCATCAGAACCGTTTTCCGATTGGATGAAGCATCAGAACCTGTTTCCTACTGGATGAAGCATCAGAACCGGTTTCCGAATGGGCGAAGCATCAGAACCGGTTTCAGATTGAATGAAGCATCAGAACTTGTTTCCGATTGGATGAAGCATCAGAACCGGTTTCCGAATGGATGAAGCATCAGAATCGGTTTCCAATTGGATGAAGCATCAGAACTGGTTTATGATTGGATGAAGCATCAGAACCGGTTTCCGATTGGATGAAGCATCAGAACCAGTTTCCAATTGAATGAAGCATCCAAACTGGTTTCCGGTTGGATTAAACATCTCAACCGTTTTCTGATTGGTTGAAGCATTAGAACCGGTTTCTGATTGGATGAAGCATCAGAACCCTTTTCTGATTGGATGAAGCATCAGAACCTGTTTCCAATTGGATGAACCATTAGAACCAGTTTCTGATTGTATGAAGCATCTCAACAGATTTCTGGTTGGATTAAGCATCAGAACCCTTTTGTGATTGGATGAAGCATCAGAACCGTTATCCAACTGGATGAAGCATCAGAACTGGTTTCTGACTGGATGAAGCATCAGAACCGGTTTCTGATGGAATGAATCAACAGAACTGGTTTATGTTTGGATGAAGCATCAGAACCGGTTTCCGATTGGATGAAGCATCAGAACCGGTTTCCAACTGGATGAAGCATCAGAACTGGTTTCTGTCTGGATGAAGAATCAGAACCGTTTTCCATTTACATGAAGCATCAGAACTAGTTTATGATTGGATGAAGCATCAGATCCTCTTTCCGATTGGATGAAGCATCAGAAACAGTTTCCGATTGGATGAAGCATAAGAACCAGTTTCTGACTGGATGAAGCATCAGAACTGTTTTCCAATTAGATGAAGCATCAGAACCGGTTTCCGACTGGATGAAGCATCAGAACCGGTTTCTGACTAGATGAAGCATACGAACCAGTTTCTGATTGGATGAAGCATCAGAACCAGTTTAAGATTGGATGAAGCATCATAACCGGTTTCCAATTGGATGAAGCATCGGAACCGGTTTAAGATTGGATGAAGCATCAGAATCTGTTTTCGATTGGATGAAGCATCACAACCGGTTTCTGATTGGATGAAGCATCAGAACCAGTTTTTGATTGGACGAAGTATCTGAACCGTTTTCTGAATGAATGAAGCATCAGAACCGGTTTATGATTGGAAGAAGCATCAGAACAGGTTTAAGATTGGATGAAGCATCAAAACCGTTTTCTGATAGGATGAAGCGTCAGAACCGGTCTCTGACTGGATGAAACATCAGAACCGTTTTCCGAATGGATGAAGCATCAGAACAGGTTTCTAATTGGATGAAGCATCAGAACCGGTTTCCAATTGAATGAAGCATCCAAACCGGTTTCCGGTTGGATTAAACATCTGAACCAGTTTCTGATTGGATGAAGCATTAGAACCGGTTTCTGATTGGATGAAGCATCAGAACCCTTTTCTGAGTGGATGAAGCATCAGAACCTGTTTCCAATTGGATGAACCTTCAGAACCGGTTTCTGACTGTATGAAGCATCTCAACAGATTTCTAGTTCGATTAAGCACCAGAAGCATTTATGATTGGATGAAGCATCAGAACCGGAATCCAACTGGATGAAGCATCAGAACCGGTTTCTGATTGAATGATTCATCAGAACTGGTTTATGTTTGGATGAAGCAT
>NW_023618878.1:0-10973 GCF_014905685.2 Nematolebias whitei
AAGTCTCTCGGATGAGAGACGAAACGTTTCTACATTTTTTTTTATTTTTTTTTTGTTGATTTGCTTTGTTTTGTTTTTTTGAATGTCCAGAGGACCAGATTTAACTTTTTTAGATTTTTCTACCTGGATTATTGAGCATGCATCAGGACGAAGTTTAATGTGAAACAATTTATGAATTATCTGATTTTGTGTTTATCCTGTCATATATATTCAGAGTTGACGCTGTACCATCCAGTCAGGACGAAGTCCAGTCCAGAGAACTTGAGTCAGGACCATTGTATGACGTTTCGCCCTCCGGGTGTCCTGAACAGTCACCAGTGCAGAGTGATGCCTACGCTGCTGCAGATTCGCATCAAAAGGAGGGTGAGGTCTGAAAGCATCTTGTAACTAGACTAAAGTGTGTGTGTGTGTGTGTGGTTTATTTTGCGAGGACTATTTTTGAACACATACTACATTGTGAGGACCAACTGCTTATTGTGAGGACCAAAGCCTCACCAAAGACAAAAGGCGGGTTAGGGGTTAGGTTTAGGGTTAGGTATGTAATGGTAATGGTTATTATTAATTAATTAATTTATTATTTATTAACCTTTATTTAACCAGGCAAATCCCATTGAGATCACAGATCTCTTTTGCAAGGGAGGCCTGGACCTGAAGGCAGACTAACATGCATGTTTTTGATCTATGGGAGGAAACCGGAGTACCCAAAGAAAACCCACGCAAGCACGAGAAGAACATGCAAACTCCACACAGAAAGACCCCAGGTCCAACCGGGGATTGAATCCAGGACATTCTTGCTGTGAAGCAACAGTTCTAACCACTGAGCTGTTGTGCTGCCAGGTTTAGGGTTAGCTATATACTGGTAATCAGTCCAACATTTTTCAGTCAGGTCATCTGGACAGTTTCTTTTTTTGTGCTGAAATGTTTCGCCTTTGGTCCGGAAGGCTTCATCATTAATTCATTAGGCTTCACTGGTAATCAGTGTTTCCCCTGGATAACTTGCCATGGTGGGGCGCTCATCTCGTCCGTGATTTTTGTCGGGGGGGGGGGGGGGGGTGTTGATGGACGTGACATGTCCTAAGCTGCATAGTGCGCTGTTTAAACCAACAGTTTTAGATGAAGGGTGGGGGACACAGAGACAGCCGCGCACTGTTTGCACCGACAGTTTTACAGTTTTAGAGCAGGGTGTGTGAGAGGAGAGAGACAGACACACATCTCAGCCGCATGTTGTCTGAACCGACAGTTTTTTTTGGGGTGGGGGGTGTCTGAGAGATAGACACACATCTGAGCCGTGCGCCGTTTGTACCGACAGTTTTCGAGTGGCGGGGGTGCGTTCAGCGTGAGGGTTCAGCATGATGGAAGAGGCTGCCTTTAGCTGTTTAGCTAGCACACCTGCATAGCGATCCGCTAGTTTAGTGTTACGTCAGTGTCGACAGGTGGTTGGGGGTGGGGGGGTGGAGACGGGGCGCTCGGTTCTGTTGAATGTGGGGCGCCCCGCATATATAATGGTAGGGGAAACACTGGGTAATGGTTAGGTTTAGGGTTTAGGGGAAACTAAACAGCCACCGGCCAAAAGGATGGCCCGGCACAGAAGATCAACATCATCAGGCCAGGACTCTGCGGTCTACACTCATCTCCAGGCCAGAGGTCACTCTTTCAAGGATGAAGATGTTCACATCCTGGACAGAGAGGAACGATGGTTTGAGAGAGGAGTAAAGGAGGCCATCTTTGTGAAAAGAAATCGTCCATCATTAAACAGGGGTGGATGCCTCCGTGTTCAACTGTCCCCCTCTTACAATGCTGTGATTGCTAGTATCACTCAGCCCTCTGTGAATAGTAAACAGCCATCAGGTGCTAATGATCCATTGTTAGGATGATGGTCCTTCTTGAGCATGTGATCAGCTGGTTTTGGTTGTCAGCAGCAAAACTGGTTGATCCACTCTGAGAAGGTGCTATTTAAGAGACTGAGCTGAATACAGCACCTCAGACTGAGGAAGTCTTTCAGATGAGAGACGAAACGTTTCTACATTTTTTTGTTTTTTGTTTTGTTTTTTGTTTTTGTTGTAGAAAGGTACCCAGCCCTAGTCCTGTGGTGTTCACTCTGCCTGTGTGAGTCACAAGGTCCCACCCCCAAGAAGGGTGTGTATTGGATAGCTATGTGAGCGCCCAGGTGTGACGACGCTAAATATTTTTGGCAGAATGAAGCTCGTTAGCCCGTCGGACAAAAATATAAAATAAAAAAAATACATATATTAGCTGCAACGTAGTGTAAGCCGCGGGGTTCAAAGCGTGTGAAAAAAGTAGTAGCTTATAGATGGGAAATTACGGTACATGTTTCCCATCACTTAACAGTGCCATAAAGTTGAGTTTGCAGTGTTTATAACTGCATACTGAAGCGCAGACGGTGAAGCATTCACAGCCTCCTGCCCTGAAACAAACTGTTAGAAAACATATGGTGTTGTGCCATGAAGTGGTGTGACATTACTAAAGCAGAGACTCACCTTGTCACTAAAGACGTGGTGTCAGCTGAAGCCTGGCCTGCACAACCCCACGGGACTGTTTGCTTTAACTTCTGACAACTGGGCTAATGTCATCATCAGTGAGTGAATATTAAGTCTGCTGATTTTGAAATAGGAAGAAAAAAAAAGATATACATCATATATTGCCATTCAATAATTTTTTTAACATTTTTATTATTTTTGGTCTATATTGCCCAGCTCTATGTCAGAGTTGATCATTTCCACTGTTGACAAAAACTCTGTGGTGCAGTGATCTGGCTCTCAAAAACCTGTGTTTGGCTCATTTTAATATATTTAACAACTAAGTTCATCTTAAACAAAGGGCAAAGCCCTTGTAAGTATTTTTATTTTATGCCTAAACCCATCGTCTCGTTTGACTTTAAAATATTTGGGCGAGTTTATGTTTCACGCTTAAAGCCACAAGAAGTCATTTAAAGCAACGAAAGAGTAACAATGTTTTTTTCTCTCCTTCCCGGGTCCTTGGGTCATTTTTCTTAGCACAGATATTTTTCCTGATTTTTTTTTAATTTAACTATATTTTGTCAGCTTTGCCTGAATTCAAGAGTAATAAATATTCCAGTCATTCATGATTCCTTAAGACAAGCCTGTAGGTTCAGTGTCCGGGTCTTTGTTATCCGACTAATTTAGATTAAACCCCATGTTTGTGTTTTTCAGGTGGATATGACGCTGATCAAGGTGTCAGTGATACATTTGTTTGGAAGTCGCTGGGGGAAGAGTTGAGGCCCAATGACGTGACAACGGATTTGACTTCTTTTCAGCATGGAATTCGTGCTTTATCTTCTAAGGAAATGAGGAAATCACAGGGTAAGCTGACCAGAATGTCCAGTTGAATCCTCTTGAATCCCAAGCATTTAATTAGTAGAACCTGATCAACATTAAAACAAACAATTTTTCTTGTTGGATCAATTTGGAGTTTAAATAAATTTTTAATTAATGGGAAAAATAAATAAAACTTAAAATCTTGTCCCCCAGAATAACGTCGGCCTGTCATAAACCAGGGTCTGTAACATTAAGATGTAGGAGGCATTTATAAAAAAAAATTTCATTTATTCATCCATCCGTCCGTCCGTCCGTCCGTCCATCCGTCCATCCGTCCATCCATTTTCTTACTCTTATCTGGGGTTGGATCGCGGGGGTAGCAGCTTAAGTAGGGAGGCCCAGACTTCCCTCTCCCCAGCCACTTGGTCCAGCTCCTCCGGGGGAATCCCGAGGCGTTCCCAGACCAGCTGAGAAACATAGTCCCTCCAGCGTGTCCTGGGTCTTCCTCTGGGTCTCCTCCCGGTGGGACGTGTCTGGAACACCTCACCAGGGAGGCGTCCAGAAGGCGTCCTAACCAGATGCCCGAGCCACCTCAACTGGCTCCTCTTGATGTGGAGAAGCAGTGGCTTTCTCGGCGAATGCCTCCTGGATGATCGAGCTTTTCACCTTATCTCTCAAGGGAGAGCTCAGACACCCTGTGGAGAAAACTCAGAGAAAATGTTTTTTTGTTTTCAGAAAATTACACAGCAACAAGAAACCAAAACATTTTAAAAATAATAAGAGGCAGTGGCTTTAAACTTAAGAAAATGTTGAGTATCTTGATAAGATAGAAAAGCGCTCTATAAGTGCAGTCCATTTACCATTTAAGAAAGCTTGTTGCACGTAAATCCATTATTTATCCATTTGTTTTTATCCATCCCTAACCCCTTCAAATTAAAGACTTTTATTCAGACTTTTTTAGGGAAATGAACAAAAAGCCCAATATTAGGACAATTTATGGAATTACAACTCTACAATGGTGCTTGAAAGTTTGTGAATTCTTTATAGTTTTCAATATTTCTGCATAAATATGACCTAAAACTTCATCACACAAGTCCTTAAAGTACATAGAGAACCCAGTTAAACAAATGAGATAAAAATATTATACTTGGTCATTTATTTATTGATGAAAATGATCCAATATTACATATTTGTGAGTGGTAAAAGTATGTGAACCTTGGCTTTCAGTATCTGGTGTGACCCCCCCCTCCTGTGCAGCAATAACTGCAACTAAACGTTTCTGGTAACTGTTGATCAATCCTGCACACCAGCTTGTAGGACTTTGAGTCCATTCCTCAGTACAGAACAGCTTCATCTCTGGATGTTGGTGGTTTCCTCACATGAACTGCCGTTTCAGGTCCTTCCACAACATCTGGATTGGATTAAGGTCAGGACTTTGACTTGGCCATTCCAAAACATGAACTTTATTCTTCTTGAGCCATTCTTTGGTAGAACCACTTGTGTGCTTTGTGTCATTGTCTTGCTGCAGGACCCACCTTCTCTTGTTCATGGACAGATGTTCTGACATTGTCCTTTAGAATTCTCTGATATAATTCAGAATTCATTGTTCCATCAGTGATAGCAATCCGTCCTGGTCCAGATGAAGCAAAACAGGCCCAAACCATGATACTACCACCACAGTGTTTAACAGATGGGATAAGGTTCTTATGCAGCAATGCAATGGTTTTCTTTCTCCAAACATAACACTTTTCCATTTAAACCAAAACATTCTATTTTGGTCTCATCTGTCCACAAAACATTCTTCCACCAGTCTTCTGGTTTGTCCACATGATATTTATTAAACTGCAGACGAGCATCAATGTTCTTTTTGGAGAGCAGTGTCTTTCTCCTTCAACCCTGCCATGCACACCATTGTTGTTCAGTGTTCTGATGGTGGACTCATGAACATCAACATTAGCCAATGTGGGAGAGGCCTTTAGTTGTTTAGAAGTTACTAGCGGTGCAGAAAAAAATTGTTTTTTCGATGAATCTAGATTATTAGTCCTGGTGATTCTGAATCGTTTCTAAAGGTCCATAAATCAATTTTAAAATGCCTTTAAGTTTTATATTTTTTCCGCTTCTACTCCCCGTTCAGCCACTGTAGAATTGAGCCGTGTAGGCCACCGTACAGCAGCTAGTTATCCAGCTCCCTTTATCTGAATGGAGCCTGCTAGCATGGAGGACAGCGTGATTCTACCCACTGCTTCGTCTTTAAAAATCATTTCAGATCCCACATTGCTCCGGGGGAAGACAGAGCTTCACAAGAGCACAGTTTTTTTCAAGAAGCGTAAAATAAAATTGCGGTACAGTATTTTGGAAATATGACAAAATTCACGGAAGATGAAAGTGAAGCAGCCGACCAGTGAACTCTACAACAAACTTCCAGTCTTCTCCAAAGGCTGTGAAGAGTTCCCTCCATCTCCTGCTGCATCACAAAGGATTTATGAGCAGACAGCTCAGTGGAAGGTGAGAGGTTCAGGTTTATTTTAATACGATGTATTCAACGTACGTTATTCCTTCATGTAGATTTATTTATTTTGCGATAAAGCAGCAACACAACTTCACCATGAAACAACGAATGGGAGCAGCTCTGATGCAGCTGCAGCTCAAAGGAAACAGTTATTTCTCATTTTATACTAAAACTTATAGACAAGTTGTACAACAAACTTAATGTAATTTGTCTTTTTAACAGGTTGAAGAGATGAGACACATCTCCTGGATCCAGTTCTAAATTATACAATTTATGGTTTATAAATTATAGTTCAGAAGATGATTTTGTGCATGTTTCCACAGGTTTTGAAATTTTGTTAAAGATTTACTAAATATGAATCAATATGGTTAAGACTGAAGTCTGTATATTTCATATTAGGTTAAGTTTTGAAAATATAACAAATGCTAAAACAATATGATTAAAAATAACTGAAGTCTGTATTTCATGTTGAGTTAAAGTTTAATATACTATGGTAGGCTGAAGTCTGTTTACTTTTGTATTTATATATTTTGAATTATTTGTCTGTGATGGACTGGAGACCTGTCCAGGTGTCCCCACCTCTCACACAGTGATTGCTGATATGGGCACCAGTGATACCAGTGACTCAAAAAGGAAGAAGTGGATAAAGATGATGGATGGAAGAATTATTTTTTCGTAGATTTGGATTTTGTTAGAAAAATTCAGGCAACTAAATTAACCTAATAATGGTAGTTTAAGTTACAGAATTTTATACACTCCTATATTTTTCCTATTTTTGGTATAAATCTCTAACCAGAATAATCACTGTGAAAAACCATATCATGTTGCTGCTGATCTGTTTCATGTTGCTGCTGATCTGTTTCAATGTTGATGTGTTCATGCGTGCACATCTGCTCACAGACTCATGTTCATGTTTGTGCTGATGTTCAATGTTTTATGTTATGAGTGCTTAGTGTATATTTAGTTGATGTTCTTCTTAGTTCATATCTTAGATGTTATTACTGTTTTTCTTATACATTTTATTGTTGGATGTAACTGGGACCCTGTGTACATAATTTCGCTCCACCACATGTACCACATGAGGTGCGAATGACAATAAAGAAACTCTGACTCTGACTCTGAATATAAAATGAATAAAAAATATTTGATACAGTAAGGAACCTAAAATGATTTTTAAATAAATGGTCTATTGGTTTACATTGTTGTTTAATCTTTTCAGCTTGTCAGCTACATAATTGAAACAAAATGTATGATCATTTCAATAGAAAAATCGTTTCTGAATCGAAAATCGTTTTAAAATCGTATTGTGACACCAAAAATCTGAATCGAATCGGATCGTCAGACACTGAGAGATACGCACCCCTAGAAGTTACCCTGGGGTCCTTTGTGACCTCGCCGACTATTCCACGCCTTGCTCTTGTTTATTAAACAAGTTTATTATAAAAAAATAATAAACCATCTTTGTTGGTCCACCACTCCTGGGGAGGGTAACAATGGTCTTGAATTTCTTCCATTTGTACACAATCTGTCTGTGTGGATTGGTGGAGTCCAAACTCTAGAGATGGTTTTGTAACCTTTTCCAGCCTGATGAGCATCAACAACTCTTTTTCTGAGGTTCTCAGAAATTTCCTTTGTTCCTGCCATGATATATTTCCACAAACAGGTGAGGAACAGACTCTGATAGATCCCTGTTCTTTAAATCAAACTGTGTGCTTCACACCTGATCATCATCCCACTGATTGAAAACACCTTACTCTAATTTCACCTTCAAATTTGGTTGCTGTGGCGGCACACAGAGGTGAAGTGGCTTCTCATGCTCCTGGGATTAAGCCTTATTTGAATTCCTATGATGCTGTTTTAGGCACTAGTTCAGTGCTAAGTTCACGGCTCAAGTACAGCTCAACCGAACTGATGGCCATCGGAGACAGTTCGGTTTTTAATATTTCATCGAGGCTGAAATCCACAATCGGCAGACAGCAGCTCCTGAGGACAATGGAATGGCACGGCAGAGTGCGAGGAGCAACAGTCTAGAGAAAACGATGTGCCCAGAAACAGAAGAGGGGGAAGTGGGCGGGAGCGTTGGCCCAGCTAAAGGCTAGAAGGCCACAGATTCCTACTGTCTTTCTGGCCAATGTCCGTTCACTGGATAACAAAGTGAACTTGTTACATTTGAGGATGAGTGTTTCTACAGAGATGAAGAACTGTGCTGTTCTTTGCCTATGGAAACCTGGCTTAACAACAACATGCCGGACTCAGCCTTCCAGATCAACGGTCTTCAGTTATTCTGAGCAGACTGTGATGATCGATCAAGAAAAACATGTGGGGGAGGAATCTGTATGTTCATGAATGAAGATTGGTGTATGAACTGTGGACTGGTAAAAAGCTATTGCTCTGAGGCGATAGAACTTATTACTGTGAAATGTCAGCCATACTATCTGCCACAAGAGTTTACTGTGGTGTTTGTCACCATTGTTTACATCCTGCCGGGTGCTAACTCTAAAGAAGCATCAAAGGAGCTGTATGACACCCATTGGCTCACTGCAGATAAAGCACCTGGAGGCATTTTACGTGGTTGCAGGGGACATTAACCACGTGAAACTGACGGACACTCTGCCCAGTTTTTACCAGCATGCCACCTTTCCTACGCAGGGAGACAACACTCTGGACTGTGTGTACACTAACATTTGCGGTGCGTATAGAGCTTTTACTCGCCCCTATCTTGGCCTCTCCGACCACATCTCAATCCTGTTGGCCCCAGCATATCGTCCGCTGATGAGATGGATTAGGCCAACAAAGAAGACAGTCACTGTGTGGCCCAGGGAGGACTGTTTTCATTGAACAGATTGGAAGGTCTTCAGAGAGGCGGCTACATATGAGGGAGAGGTTGACCTGGAGGAATACACCTCCTCTGTTCTTGGGTTCATCTCGTAGTGTGCTGATGATGTCATCACCACCCGGTAGGGCTGGACAATATGGTCAAAACTTTTTATTGCAATATATTTTTTTATTTCGGTCGATAACTATATAATTGCGATATCGATATAGATAATATAAAAGCCTCAGAAAAACTGTACAAACTGTACAAATAAATTAATGTTCACCATTTATTTATATTTAGCATTCAAAGAAATTTGAAATCACTGTCAAGTACCGTATTTTCTGCCAAACACGTCGCTCCACCCTATAAGTCGCATTAGTTCATATTTGTCTAATAAAGTGGGAAATTCCATAAATATTTAGCTTCACCCTATATATCGCATCTATTATGCGTTTGTTACGCGTCACCCCCGACAACACGGAAATATGCACCGAACCCGGAAGTGTGGGCCGGTGTTGTACCAAAAATCAATGGGCTGCCAAATGGCGGCCGCTGGAGCGTGCATGGAAGGCCTTTAACAAGAATTTAACAAGATTAACACTTAAAAATAATTATTTCTTTGCTCAAAATTATAGTAAATATGTGTCTGTCTAACGTTTACTTAATAAATGCACTTTAATGGCCAAATAATCTGTGTTTCAAATGCTGATGCTTGGAAGTAAACGCGTGCACGCAGCAAGTCTCTGTACAAATTTAACAAGATAAACACTTAAACAATTATTTGTTTGCTCGAAATTATAGCAAAGGTGTGTCTCAGTGTAACGTTTGCTTAATAAATGCACTTTAATGGTCAAATCAGCTGCATTTCAAAAAATGGCTTCGCTGCTGAGGTGCTCCCAGGAGCGCGCAGACAAGGAGGAAAAAAGGAAAGAGAAACGCTGGAGGAGGTAGAAAATAGGGCCTTGACGTCCTTTTCAGGGACACCACCAAGTCATTGGTTCAGGTATGTTGACGACACCTGGGTTAAAATTAAATCCCAGGAAGTCCAACATTTTACTGACCACATCAACTCTGTGGATAAATATATCAAGTTCACACGTCCAGCCCTACCGGGTGGTGATGACATCATCAGCACACTAGGAGATGAACCCAAGAACAGAGGAGGTGTATTCCTCCAGGTCAACCTCTCCCTCATATGTAGCCGCCTCTCTGAAGACCTTCCAATCTGTTCAATGAAAACAGTCCTCCCTGGGCCACACAGTGACTGTCTTCTTTGTTGGCCTAATCCATCTCATCACAGATGTAAAAAATAGCAGGTTGGCTTTCTTGGACTGAGGTCTCAGTCTCTGATAGAGGACGTTTGCAAACTGAGGTGTATTGCAAACCCACCCACACAGACCAGTATTTGCAGTTTGACTCCCATCACCCTTTGAAGCACAAGTTAGGAGTCATCAGGACTCTGTATCACAGCGCAGACAGCGTCCCCACTAACTCAGGAGCCAGGCAGAAGGAGAAATCCCACACATGACAGGCTCTAGAGCAATGTGGATATCCTAACTGGGCCTTCCTGAAAGCAGAGAAGAAACCCAAACAGGACTCCAGTCAGCCAACAGGTGAAAAGGAGGAACCCAGACCCAGACCAGTGGTCATTCCATATGTTGAGGGAGTATCAGAGAAACTGAGACGTTTATTTTCTAAACATAACGTCCCAGTGGCTTTTAAACCCCAAAATACATTACGGCAAAGACTGGTTCATCCCACAGATCCAGTCCCCCGGCACAAACAGAGTAATATTGTGTATGCTGTTCAGTGTCAGGAGGGCTGTGATCAGTCTTACATCGGGGAAACAAAACAGCCACTGGCCAAAAGGATGGCCCAGCACAGAAGATCAATAACATCAGGCCAGGACTCTGCGGTCTACACTCATCTCCAGGCCAGCGGTCACTCTTTCAGGGATGAAGATGTTCACATCCTGGACAGAGAGGAACGATGGTTTGAGAGAGGAGTAAAGGAGGCCATCTTTGTGAAAAGAAACCGTCCATCATTAAACGGGTGGAGGCCTCCGGGTTCAACTGTCCCCCTCTTACAATGCTGTGATTGCTAGTATCACTCAGCCCTCTGTGAACAGTAAACAGCCATCAGTGTGCTAATGATCCATTGTTAGGCTGATGGTCCTTCTTGAGCATGTGATCAGCTGGTTTTGGTTGTCAGCAGCAAAACTGGTTGATCCACCCTGAGACGGTGCTATTTAAGAGACTGAGCTGAATACAGCACCTCAGACTGAGGAAGTCTCTCGGATGAGAGACAAAACGTTTCTACATTTTTTTTTTGTTGATTTGCTTTGTTTTGT
>NW_023618878.1:10983-21956 GCF_014905685.2 Nematolebias whitei
AAGTCTCTCGGATGAGAGACGAAACGTTTCTACATTTTTTTTTATTTTTTTTTTGTTGATTTGCTTTGTTTTGTTTTTTTGAATGTCCAGAGGACCAGATTTAACTTTTTTAGATTTTTCTACCTGGATTATTGAGCATGCATCAGGACGAAGTTTAATGTGAAACAATTTATGAATTATCTGATTTTGTGTTTATCCTGTCATATATATTCAGAGTTGACGCTGTACCATCCAGTCAGGACGAAGTCCAGTCCAGAGAACTTGAGTCAGGACCATTGTATGACGTTTCGCCCTCCGGGTGTCCTGAACAGTCACCAGTGCAGAGTGATGCCTACGCTGCTGCAGATTCGCATCAAAAGGAGGGTGAGGTCTGAAAGCATCTTGTAACTAGACTAAAGTGTGTGTGTGTGTGTGTGGTTTATTTTGCGAGGACTATTTTTGAACACATACTACATTGTGAGGACCAACTGCTTATTGTGAGGACCAAAGCCTCACCAAAGACAAAAGGCGGGTTAGGGGTTAGGTTTAGGGTTAGGTATGTAATGGTAATGGTTATTATTAATTAATTAATTTATTATTTATTAACCTTTATTTAACCAGGCAAATCCCATTGAGATCACAGATCTCTTTTGCAAGGGAGGCCTGGACCTGAAGGCAGACTAACATGCATGTTTTTGATCTATGGGAGGAAACCGGAGTACCCAAAGAAAACCCACGCAAGCACGAGAAGAACATGCAAACTCCACACAGAAAGACCCCAGGTCCAACCGGGGATTGAATCCAGGACATTCTTGCTGTGAAGCAACAGTTCTAACCACTGAGCTGTTGTGCTGCCAGGTTTAGGGTTAGCTATATACTGGTAATCAGTCCAACATTTTTCAGTCAGGTCATCTGGACAGTTTCTTTTTTTGTGCTGAAATGTTTCGCCTTTGGTCCGGAAGGCTTCATCATTAATTCATTAGGCTTCACTGGTAATCAGTGTTTCCCCTGGATAACTTGCCATGGTGGGGCGCTCATCTCGTCCGTGATTTTTGTCGGGGGGGGGGGGGGGGGTGTTGATGGACGTGACATGTCCTAAGCTGCATAGTGCGCTGTTTAAACCAACAGTTTTAGATGAAGGGTGGGGGACACAGAGACAGCCGCGCACTGTTTGCACCGACAGTTTTACAGTTTTAGAGCAGGGTGTGTGAGAGGAGAGAGACAGACACACATCTCAGCCGCATGTTGTCTGAACCGACAGTTTTTTTTGGGGTGGGGGGTGTCTGAGAGATAGACACACATCTGAGCCGTGCGCCGTTTGTACCGACAGTTTTCGAGTGGCGGGGGTGCGTTCAGCGTGAGGGTTCAGCATGATGGAAGAGGCTGCCTTTAGCTGTTTAGCTAGCACACCTGCATAGCGATCCGCTAGTTTAGTGTTACGTCAGTGTCGACAGGTGGTTGGGGGTGGGGGGGTGGAGACGGGGCGCTCGGTTCTGTTGAATGTGGGGCGCCCCGCATATATAATGGTAGGGGAAACACTGGGTAATGGTTAGGTTTAGGGTTTAGGGGAAACTAAACAGCCACCGGCCAAAAGGATGGCCCGGCACAGAAGATCAACATCATCAGGCCAGGACTCTGCGGTCTACACTCATCTCCAGGCCAGAGGTCACTCTTTCAAGGATGAAGATGTTCACATCCTGGACAGAGAGGAACGATGGTTTGAGAGAGGAGTAAAGGAGGCCATCTTTGTGAAAAGAAATCGTCCATCATTAAACAGGGGTGGATGCCTCCGTGTTCAACTGTCCCCCTCTTACAATGCTGTGATTGCTAGTATCACTCAGCCCTCTGTGAATAGTAAACAGCCATCAGGTGCTAATGATCCATTGTTAGGATGATGGTCCTTCTTGAGCATGTGATCAGCTGGTTTTGGTTGTCAGCAGCAAAACTGGTTGATCCACTCTGAGAAGGTGCTATTTAAGAGACTGAGCTGAATACAGCACCTCAGACTGAGGAAGTCTTTCAGATGAGAGACGAAACGTTTCTACATTTTTTTGTTTTTTGTTTTGTTTTTTGTTTTTGTTGTAGAAAGGTACCCAGCCCTAGTCCTGTGGTGTTCACTCTGCCTGTGTGAGTCACAAGGTCCCACCCCCAAGAAGGGTGTGTATTGGATAGCTATGTGAGCGCCCAGGTGTGACGACGCTAAATATTTTTGGCAGAATGAAGCTCGTTAGCCCGTCGGACAAAAATATAAAATAAAAAAAATACATATATTAGCTGCAACGTAGTGTAAGCCGCGGGGTTCAAAGCGTGTGAAAAAAGTAGTAGCTTATAGATGGGAAATTACGGTACATGTTTCCCATCACTTAACAGTGCCATAAAGTTGAGTTTGCAGTGTTTATAACTGCATACTGAAGCGCAGACGGTGAAGCATTCACAGCCTCCTGCCCTGAAACAAACTGTTAGAAAACATATGGTGTTGTGCCATGAAGTGGTGTGACATTACTAAAGCAGAGACTCACCTTGTCACTAAAGACGTGGTGTCAGCTGAAGCCTGGCCTGCACAACCCCACGGGACTGTTTGCTTTAACTTCTGACAACTGGGCTAATGTCATCATCAGTGAGTGAATATTAAGTCTGCTGATTTTGAAATAGGAAGAAAAAAAAAGATATACATCATATATTGCCATTCAATAATTTTTTTAACATTTTTATTATTTTTGGTCTATATTGCCCAGCTCTATGTCAGAGTTGATCATTTCCACTGTTGACAAAAACTCTGTGGTGCAGTGATCTGGCTCTCAAAAACCTGTGTTTGGCTCATTTTAATATATTTAACAACTAAGTTCATCTTAAACAAAGGGCAAAGCCCTTGTAAGTATTTTTATTTTATGCCTAAACCCATCGTCTCGTTTGACTTTAAAATATTTGGGCGAGTTTATGTTTCACGCTTAAAGCCACAAGAAGTCATTTAAAGCAACGAAAGAGTAACAATGTTTTTTTCTCTCCTTCCCGGGTCCTTGGGTCATTTTTCTTAGCACAGATATTTTTCCTGATTTTTTTTTAATTTAACTATATTTTGTCAGCTTTGCCTGAATTCAAGAGTAATAAATATTCCAGTCATTCATGATTCCTTAAGACAAGCCTGTAGGTTCAGTGTCCGGGTCTTTGTTATCCGACTAATTTAGATTAAACCCCATGTTTGTGTTTTTCAGGTGGATATGACGCTGATCAAGGTGTCAGTGATACATTTGTTTGGAAGTCGCTGGGGGAAGAGTTGAGGCCCAATGACGTGACAACGGATTTGACTTCTTTTCAGCATGGAATTCGTGCTTTATCTTCTAAGGAAATGAGGAAATCACAGGGTAAGCTGACCAGAATGTCCAGTTGAATCCTCTTGAATCCCAAGCATTTAATTAGTAGAACCTGATCAACATTAAAACAAACAATTTTTCTTGTTGGATCAATTTGGAGTTTAAATAAATTTTTAATTAATGGGAAAAATAAATAAAACTTAAAATCTTGTCCCCCAGAATAACGTCGGCCTGTCATAAACCAGGGTCTGTAACATTAAGATGTAGGAGGCATTTATAAAAAAAAATTTCATTTATTCATCCATCCGTCCGTCCGTCCGTCCGTCCATCCGTCCATCCGTCCATCCATTTTCTTACTCTTATCTGGGGTTGGATCGCGGGGGTAGCAGCTTAAGTAGGGAGGCCCAGACTTCCCTCTCCCCAGCCACTTGGTCCAGCTCCTCCGGGGGAATCCCGAGGCGTTCCCAGACCAGCTGAGAAACATAGTCCCTCCAGCGTGTCCTGGGTCTTCCTCTGGGTCTCCTCCCGGTGGGACGTGTCTGGAACACCTCACCAGGGAGGCGTCCAGAAGGCGTCCTAACCAGATGCCCGAGCCACCTCAACTGGCTCCTCTTGATGTGGAGAAGCAGTGGCTTTCTCGGCGAATGCCTCCTGGATGATCGAGCTTTTCACCTTATCTCTCAAGGGAGAGCTCAGACACCCTGTGGAGAAAACTCAGAGAAAATGTTTTTTTGTTTTCAGAAAATTACACAGCAACAAGAAACCAAAACATTTTAAAAATAATAAGAGGCAGTGGCTTTAAACTTAAGAAAATGTTGAGTATCTTGATAAGATAGAAAAGCGCTCTATAAGTGCAGTCCATTTACCATTTAAGAAAGCTTGTTGCACGTAAATCCATTATTTATCCATTTGTTTTTATCCATCCCTAACCCCTTCAAATTAAAGACTTTTATTCAGACTTTTTTAGGGAAATGAACAAAAAGCCCAATATTAGGACAATTTATGGAATTACAACTCTACAATGGTGCTTGAAAGTTTGTGAATTCTTTATAGTTTTCAATATTTCTGCATAAATATGACCTAAAACTTCATCACACAAGTCCTTAAAGTACATAGAGAACCCAGTTAAACAAATGAGATAAAAATATTATACTTGGTCATTTATTTATTGATGAAAATGATCCAATATTACATATTTGTGAGTGGTAAAAGTATGTGAACCTTGGCTTTCAGTATCTGGTGTGACCCCCCCCTCCTGTGCAGCAATAACTGCAACTAAACGTTTCTGGTAACTGTTGATCAATCCTGCACACCAGCTTGTAGGACTTTGAGTCCATTCCTCAGTACAGAACAGCTTCATCTCTGGATGTTGGTGGTTTCCTCACATGAACTGCCGTTTCAGGTCCTTCCACAACATCTGGATTGGATTAAGGTCAGGACTTTGACTTGGCCATTCCAAAACATGAACTTTATTCTTCTTGAGCCATTCTTTGGTAGAACCACTTGTGTGCTTTGTGTCATTGTCTTGCTGCAGGACCCACCTTCTCTTGTTCATGGACAGATGTTCTGACATTGTCCTTTAGAATTCTCTGATATAATTCAGAATTCATTGTTCCATCAGTGATAGCAATCCGTCCTGGTCCAGATGAAGCAAAACAGGCCCAAACCATGATACTACCACCACAGTGTTTAACAGATGGGATAAGGTTCTTATGCAGCAATGCAATGGTTTTCTTTCTCCAAACATAACACTTTTCCATTTAAACCAAAACATTCTATTTTGGTCTCATCTGTCCACAAAACATTCTTCCACCAGTCTTCTGGTTTGTCCACATGATATTTATTAAACTGCAGACGAGCATCAATGTTCTTTTTGGAGAGCAGTGTCTTTCTCCTTCAACCCTGCCATGCACACCATTGTTGTTCAGTGTTCTGATGGTGGACTCATGAACATCAACATTAGCCAATGTGGGAGAGGCCTTTAGTTGTTTAGAAGTTACTAGCGGTGCAGAAAAAAATTGTTTTTTCGATGAATCTAGATTATTAGTCCTGGTGATTCTGAATCGTTTCTAAAGGTCCATAAATCAATTTTAAAATGCCTTTAAGTTTTATATTTTTTCCGCTTCTACTCCCCGTTCAGCCACTGTAGAATTGAGCCGTGTAGGCCACCGTACAGCAGCTAGTTATCCAGCTCCCTTTATCTGAATGGAGCCTGCTAGCATGGAGGACAGCGTGATTCTACCCACTGCTTCGTCTTTAAAAATCATTTCAGATCCCACATTGCTCCGGGGGAAGACAGAGCTTCACAAGAGCACAGTTTTTTTCAAGAAGCGTAAAATAAAATTGCGGTACAGTATTTTGGAAATATGACAAAATTCACGGAAGATGAAAGTGAAGCAGCCGACCAGTGAACTCTACAACAAACTTCCAGTCTTCTCCAAAGGCTGTGAAGAGTTCCCTCCATCTCCTGCTGCATCACAAAGGATTTATGAGCAGACAGCTCAGTGGAAGGTGAGAGGTTCAGGTTTATTTTAATACGATGTATTCAACGTACGTTATTCCTTCATGTAGATTTATTTATTTTGCGATAAAGCAGCAACACAACTTCACCATGAAACAACGAATGGGAGCAGCTCTGATGCAGCTGCAGCTCAAAGGAAACAGTTATTTCTCATTTTATACTAAAACTTATAGACAAGTTGTACAACAAACTTAATGTAATTTGTCTTTTTAACAGGTTGAAGAGATGAGACACATCTCCTGGATCCAGTTCTAAATTATACAATTTATGGTTTATAAATTATAGTTCAGAAGATGATTTTGTGCATGTTTCCACAGGTTTTGAAATTTTGTTAAAGATTTACTAAATATGAATCAATATGGTTAAGACTGAAGTCTGTATATTTCATATTAGGTTAAGTTTTGAAAATATAACAAATGCTAAAACAATATGATTAAAAATAACTGAAGTCTGTATTTCATGTTGAGTTAAAGTTTAATATACTATGGTAGGCTGAAGTCTGTTTACTTTTGTATTTATATATTTTGAATTATTTGTCTGTGATGGACTGGAGACCTGTCCAGGTGTCCCCACCTCTCACACAGTGATTGCTGATATGGGCACCAGTGATACCAGTGACTCAAAAAGGAAGAAGTGGATAAAGATGATGGATGGAAGAATTATTTTTTCGTAGATTTGGATTTTGTTAGAAAAATTCAGGCAACTAAATTAACCTAATAATGGTAGTTTAAGTTACAGAATTTTATACACTCCTATATTTTTCCTATTTTTGGTATAAATCTCTAACCAGAATAATCACTGTGAAAAACCATATCATGTTGCTGCTGATCTGTTTCATGTTGCTGCTGATCTGTTTCAATGTTGATGTGTTCATGCGTGCACATCTGCTCACAGACTCATGTTCATGTTTGTGCTGATGTTCAATGTTTTATGTTATGAGTGCTTAGTGTATATTTAGTTGATGTTCTTCTTAGTTCATATCTTAGATGTTATTACTGTTTTTCTTATACATTTTATTGTTGGATGTAACTGGGACCCTGTGTACATAATTTCGCTCCACCACATGTACCACATGAGGTGCGAATGACAATAAAGAAACTCTGACTCTGACTCTGAATATAAAATGAATAAAAAATATTTGATACAGTAAGGAACCTAAAATGATTTTTAAATAAATGGTCTATTGGTTTACATTGTTGTTTAATCTTTTCAGCTTGTCAGCTACATAATTGAAACAAAATGTATGATCATTTCAATAGAAAAATCGTTTCTGAATCGAAAATCGTTTTAAAATCGTATTGTGACACCAAAAATCTGAATCGAATCGGATCGTCAGACACTGAGAGATACGCACCCCTAGAAGTTACCCTGGGGTCCTTTGTGACCTCGCCGACTATTCCACGCCTTGCTCTTGTTTATTAAACAAGTTTATTATAAAAAAATAATAAACCATCTTTGTTGGTCCACCACTCCTGGGGAGGGTAACAATGGTCTTGAATTTCTTCCATTTGTACACAATCTGTCTGTGTGGATTGGTGGAGTCCAAACTCTAGAGATGGTTTTGTAACCTTTTCCAGCCTGATGAGCATCAACAACTCTTTTTCTGAGGTTCTCAGAAATTTCCTTTGTTCCTGCCATGATATATTTCCACAAACAGGTGAGGAACAGACTCTGATAGATCCCTGTTCTTTAAATCAAACTGTGTGCTTCACACCTGATCATCATCCCACTGATTGAAAACACCTTACTCTAATTTCACCTTCAAATTTGGTTGCTGTGGCGGCACACAGAGGTGAAGTGGCTTCTCATGCTCCTGGGATTAAGCCTTATTTGAATTCCTATGATGCTGTTTTAGGCACTAGTTCAGTGCTAAGTTCACGGCTCAAGTACAGCTCAACCGAACTGATGGCCATCGGAGACAGTTCGGTTTTTAATATTTCATCGAGGCTGAAATCCACAATCGGCAGACAGCAGCTCCTGAGGACAATGGAATGGCACGGCAGAGTGCGAGGAGCAACAGTCTAGAGAAAACGATGTGCCCAGAAACAGAAGAGGGGGAAGTGGGCGGGAGCGTTGGCCCAGCTAAAGGCTAGAAGGCCACAGATTCCTACTGTCTTTCTGGCCAATGTCCGTTCACTGGATAACAAAGTGAACTTGTTACATTTGAGGATGAGTGTTTCTACAGAGATGAAGAACTGTGCTGTTCTTTGCCTATGGAAACCTGGCTTAACAACAACATGCCGGACTCAGCCTTCCAGATCAACGGTCTTCAGTTATTCTGAGCAGACTGTGATGATCGATCAAGAAAAACATGTGGGGGAGGAATCTGTATGTTCATGAATGAAGATTGGTGTATGAACTGTGGACTGGTAAAAAGCTATTGCTCTGAGGCGATAGAACTTATTACTGTGAAATGTCAGCCATACTATCTGCCACAAGAGTTTACTGTGGTGTTTGTCACCATTGTTTACATCCTGCCGGGTGCTAACTCTAAAGAAGCATCAAAGGAGCTGTATGACACCCATTGGCTCACTGCAGATAAAGCACCTGGAGGCATTTTACGTGGTTGCAGGGGACATTAACCACGTGAAACTGACGGACACTCTGCCCAGTTTTTACCAGCATGCCACCTTTCCTACGCAGGGAGACAACACTCTGGACTGTGTGTACACTAACATTTGCGGTGCGTATAGAGCTTTTACTCGCCCCTATCTTGGCCTCTCCGACCACATCTCAATCCTGTTGGCCCCAGCATATCGTCCGCTGATGAGATGGATTAGGCCAACAAAGAAGACAGTCACTGTGTGGCCCAGGGAGGACTGTTTTCATTGAACAGATTGGAAGGTCTTCAGAGAGGCGGCTACATATGAGGGAGAGGTTGACCTGGAGGAATACACCTCCTCTGTTCTTGGGTTCATCTCGTAGTGTGCTGATGATGTCATCACCACCCGGTAGGGCTGGACAATATGGTCAAAACTTTTTATTGCAATATATTTTTTTATTTCGGTCGATAACTATATAATTGCGATATCGATATAGATAATATAAAAGCCTCAGAAAAACTGTACAAACTGTACAAATAAATTAATGTTCACCATTTATTTATATTTAGCATTCAAAGAAATTTGAAATCACTGTCAAGTACCGTATTTTCTGCCAAACACGTCGCTCCACCCTATAAGTCGCATTAGTTCATATTTGTCTAATAAAGTGGGAAATTCCATAAATATTTAGCTTCACCCTATATATCGCATCTATTATGCGTTTGTTACGCGTCACCCCCGACAACACGGAAATATGCACCGAACCCGGAAGTGTGGGCCGGTGTTGTACCAAAAATCAATGGGCTGCCAAATGGCGGCCGCTGGAGCGTGCATGGAAGGCCTTTAACAAGAATTTAACAAGATTAACACTTAAAAATAATTATTTCTTTGCTCAAAATTATAGTAAATATGTGTCTGTCTAACGTTTACTTAATAAATGCACTTTAATGGCCAAATAATCTGTGTTTCAAATGCTGATGCTTGGAAGTAAACGCGTGCACGCAGCAAGTCTCTGTACAAATTTAACAAGATAAACACTTAAACAATTATTTGTTTGCTCGAAATTATAGCAAAGGTGTGTCTCAGTGTAACGTTTGCTTAATAAATGCACTTTAATGGTCAAATCAGCTGCATTTCAAAAAATGGCTTCGCTGCTGAGGTGCTCCCAGGAGCGCGCAGACAAGGAGGAAAAAAGGAAAGAGAAACGCTGGAGGAGGTAGAAAATAGGGCCTTGACGTCCTTTTCAGGGACACCACCAAGTCATTGGTTCAGGTATGTTGACGACACCTGGGTTAAAATTAAATCCCAGGAAGTCCAACATTTTACTGACCACATCAACTCTGTGGATAAATATATCAAGTTCACACGTCCAGCCCTACCGGGTGGTGATGACATCATCAGCACACTAGGAGATGAACCCAAGAACAGAGGAGGTGTATTCCTCCAGGTCAACCTCTCCCTCATATGTAGCCGCCTCTCTGAAGACCTTCCAATCTGTTCAATGAAAACAGTCCTCCCTGGGCCACACAGTGACTGTCTTCTTTGTTGGCCTAATCCATCTCATCACAGATGTAAAAAATAGCAGGTTGGCTTTCTTGGACTGAGGTCTCAGTCTCTGATAGAGGACGTTTGCAAACTGAGGTGTATTGCAAACCCACCCACACAGACCAGTATTTGCAGTTTGACTCCCATCACCCTTTGAAGCACAAGTTAGGAGTCATCAGGACTCTGTATCACAGCGCAGACAGCGTCCCCACTAACTCAGGAGCCAGGCAGAAGGAGAAATCCCACACATGACAGGCTCTAGAGCAATGTGGATATCCTAACTGGGCCTTCCTGAAAGCAGAGAAGAAACCCAAACAGGACTCCAGTCAGCCAACAGGTGAAAAGGAGGAACCCAGACCCAGACCAGTGGTCATTCCATATGTTGAGGGAGTATCAGAGAAACTGAGACGTTTATTTTCTAAACATAACGTCCCAGTGGCTTTTAAACCCCAAAATACATTACGGCAAAGACTGGTTCATCCCACAGATCCAGTCCCCCGGCACAAACAGAGTAATATTGTGTATGCTGTTCAGTGTCAGGAGGGCTGTGATCAGTCTTACATCGGGGAAACAAAACAGCCACTGGCCAAAAGGATGGCCCAGCACAGAAGATCAATAACATCAGGCCAGGACTCTGCGGTCTACACTCATCTCCAGGCCAGCGGTCACTCTTTCAGGGATGAAGATGTTCACATCCTGGACAGAGAGGAACGATGGTTTGAGAGAGGAGTAAAGGAGGCCATCTTTGTGAAAAGAAACCGTCCATCATTAAACGGGTGGAGGCCTCCGGGTTCAACTGTCCCCCTCTTACAATGCTGTGATTGCTAGTATCACTCAGCCCTCTGTGAACAGTAAACAGCCATCAGTGTGCTAATGATCCATTGTTAGGCTGATGGTCCTTCTTGAGCATGTGATCAGCTGGTTTTGGTTGTCAGCAGCAAAACTGGTTGATCCACCCTGAGACGGTGCTATTTAAGAGACTGAGCTGAATACAGCACCTCAGACTGAGGAAGTCTCTCGGATGAGAGACAAAACGTTTCTACATTTTTTTTTTGTTGATTTGCTTTGTTTTGT
>NW_023618879.1:0-3755 GCF_014905685.2 Nematolebias whitei
TCTTTGACCCATCAAAATGAATGTGGCCATTTATTTACAGAATCAAAGTTTAACATCAAACATTTACATTAATTTGGCAAAATATGAGAATAACAACATAATTAATCAGCGGGCTGTACAATTATGATCAATTATCCACACGGCGGTGGATGAGCACTTTACACAGACATTTCTAAAATATCTGGAATGATTTCTACTTGATAGAAGAATTTAAAGATGGAAAATGAAGTTTAAAGGGAGTAAAAGATGGTGTGTGAGGGGGAGTGTTGACCAGAACCGACACTCTCCATTCGAACCCAGCTTTTCCTCGGTACGCTCGATAGTAAACTTGACTCATTACCTCTCTGAAGATGAATCAGCAGATACGGAGTTCCAGTTAACGCTACCTGTCCAGCGTCTCCATAGGATGGCTGTGACTCGTCCGAAGTAGTGACGAGATTCCGTCCGACACAAGCTCACCTCAGCAAGTGGACTTCACATGAGTGGAGTCCTTCAGAAGTTCCACTCAGAGGTGGAAGATGTTATAATCCAAACTCGGAAGAGCCTTATCATGGCTGGACTTCTGTTCTCCCAAACGACTGGAGCTGCAAACTCTCCAGCCGACTCCAACGGCAACTCACAGAACAACAACTTCACAGAACTGCGAACATCTCAGAACTGAGAGAACTAGGAAGTACCGGCATTTAAAGGGCTCTATTTCCGGTATATTTGAGAGTTCCTGATTGGTCAATATCAACCAGACAGGGGTGTGGTTTGTGACGTAAGAGGTTACTAGAAGTCAGAAAACAGCAAGAATTGTTATGGAACAGATTAAAACTGTTCTCAGAGACAGAGAGAGTTTTGTTTTGGCGAGTTTGGAGAAACAGGTGCCAACTTCTCTGTTGACGTCTGAGAGGATGTAAAACAAGACAGTTGTTCCAACACATGTCTGCTTCGACTCCTGACCTTGGAAAACGCACACTTGCTCATTCAAAGACAGAAATCAGAAAATGCATAATTACTCTGTAACAGGCCTTAACATGAATTCTACTTTGCATAAGCAACTAAAAAATCATTGTTACTGTTTTACAGTTAATAAAATTGATTAGTTCACTGCAACATCTAAAATGGTTTGAACTAAAACACTTTGGTTATCAACATTTGTAAAATAGTAATGATAATAAAAAAGAGAGTGTTCTTTCACTTGATTTTCAAGAAAGAAAGTCTCAGGATGGGTGAACCTGTATTTCTGGATTCAAATCAATGAAATGACAGTTTCTGTCCCACAAGGTTCTTAAGGTCAAGGGTTTTGACCTTAGGCTTAGTTTTGACATCAGGTCAAGTTCACTACACCACTATGTCCAAATGGATGTTGTGAAGCTTGTGAATGTGTCTGAAGAGATGTTTACAAGCTTGCCAATATGTATGAAGGGATGTTTTTGTAGTGGAAACGTACGGACGGGCCACCAGATGTAGTAGAACATACGGATGAGATATATTCATACTGTTAAAACGGATTCTTTCATTTTTCTGGACTGTATAATGTACGTGCATTGAATGTAATAAAATGTGGACGTGAGACGTTAATTATCTTTGACTCACCACGACAGTGGGTCATTTATTAACATAATCAAGTTTAACACATCACACATTTACATTAATTGGCAAAAATTGAAAATAACGACATAATTAATCAGCTTTACAACCAGGAAAACCATATGTTCATGATTTTCCGTTGCTTCACCACAGACATTTCTGAAAAACATCTGGATTAATTTGCTAGCAGATAGGAGAGTTTAAAGATGGAAAGATGAGGTTTATCTACAGAGAGATGTGTGAGAGAATTTGTCTGTTTTAACCAGAACATGCACGCTCCTTTGGAAATCAGCTTGGCCCAACGGTACGCTTAGTTGAAGATCGACTTTTACCTTTTCTGATGATAGTTTCAGTGTTGGTGTAGAGTTCTCCTTTCAACTCTTTCAGCGTCTCCGTGAGAACAGCTAAAAACCTCTGGAGTCGTGAGGTTATCCAAACAGAAGTTCATAATTCCCAAATCGTCTCTGGTTCAACTTGATTCTCTTTCAGCAGCATCCTGAATTCCAGCCTTCATGAACTCTGGAACTGCAAACACTCTGGCTTCTCCTCCATCTTCAAGACTGAGCTTACAGCAGCTTCAAGACTGAGCTGAACTCCGGATTGAACTAGGAAGTGTCAACATTTAAAGAAAGCTCACTTCCGGTTCATTTGAGAGCTTCTGATTGGTCGATGGACCAAAACAGAGGTGTGTTTTGTGATGTAAGGTGTTATGAAAAGTCAAGGAAAAGATTAAGATTGTTTAAGAACAGACAGAAAGATATTATGAAGAAACCAGACTTCGTGGAGCCACCTCTTCCAGTATCTTGCTGTAAAAGTTAAACATGTCATTTCTTTTCAGTAAACTTTCAGTTGACCGAAACTTGAACTTCGACACACTTACAACTTCGCTCATTGAAGACAGAAAATCAAGAAATGCATATTAACCTGATTTCTTCTTTGAATGAGGATTAAGGATCATTATTACTGTTTCACAGTTGATTTAAATGATTAGTTCACTTCAACATTTAAAAATGGTTTGAACTAAAACACAATTTGATTATCAAAACATTTGTAAAATAGTAATGATCATAGAGAATAGTCCTTTTTTACTTGATTGATTCAAGAAAGAAAGTCTCAGGATGGGTCAACCTGTATTTCTGGATGCAAATCAATGAAATGACAGTTCTGTCCCAAATGATCCTTAGGTCAAGGTTTTGACCTCAGGCCTAGTTCACTACATTTTCAAGCTTGTCACTTGTCAGAAATGATGGTTTCCAACTTACAAAAGTGTCAGAAGCGATGGTTTCCAACTTTTAAAAGTGTCAGAAGCAATGTTTTCTAGAATGTAAATTATGACCAAATTGATGTTTTCACACTTTCAAATGTGTCTAAGGGGATGTTTCTATGTTTGCCAATGTGTCTGAAGGGATGTTTTCAAGCATGTAATTTATGTCCAAATTGATGTTTTCAAGCTTTCAAATGTGTCTGAGGGGATGTTTTTTTGCTTGCCAATGTGTCTAAAGGGATGTTTTCAAGCTTGCAACTATGTCTGAAGTGATTTTTCAAGCCTGCCAATGTGACTTTATGGGATGTTTTCAAGCTTATCAATGTGCCTGAAGAGATGTTTACAAGCTTGCCACTATGTCCAAATGAATGTGTGAAGCTTGTCAGTGTGTCTGAAGACATGTTTACAAGCTTGCCAATATGTCATAAGGGATGTTTTCAAGCTTGTCACTTGTCAGAAATAAAGGTTTCCAATTTTCAAATGTGTCAGAAGCAATGTTTTCAAGCATGTAAATTATGTCAAATGTGATTTTTTCAATCTTGCAAATGTATCTGAGGGGATGTTTCAAGCTTGTCCATGCTTCTGAAGGGTTGTTTACAAGCTTGCCAATATGTCTGAAAGGCATGTTTCCAAGCTTGAAACTATGTCTGAAAGGCATGTTTCCAAGCTTGCCACTATGTCTGAAGTGATGTTTTTTTTTAAGCTTGCAACTACGTCCAAATTGGTATTTTCATGCTTGCAAATGTGTCTGAGGGGATGTTTTCAAGCTTGTCATTTTGTCAGAATTGATGGTTTCAATCTTGCAAATGTGTCTGAAGGGATATTTTTAAGCTTGCAAATTTGACTGAGGGGATGTTATCAAGTTTTCCAATGTGTCTGAAGGGATGTTTAAAAGCTTGCCACTATGTCTGAAAGG
>NW_023618879.1:3855-7091 GCF_014905685.2 Nematolebias whitei
TTTGATTCTGTAAATAAATGGCCACATTCATTTTGATGGGTCAAAGAAAAATAACGTCTCACGTTACATTTCATTAAATTCAATGCACGTTTATATTCAGTCCAGAAAAATGAAGAATCCGTTTTAATTGATGAATATATCTCAGCATCTGTTCGTCTACATATTGGTGGCCCGTGACGTGTTCATAAATGGACTGTGTATTCGTGTAAAGATTGATTTTACGTGTTGGCATGAAAAAGAAATAGCAGATTGTTTGCTGTGCTGAAACGCGCTTGGAGAAAACACTGCATGTTTACGCAGCGGCTGAGCTGCGCGCTTGGAGCTTAACACTGCATGTTTATGCTAGTGATGTTTTGAGGCTGAAATTGTGAGTCATTGGGTCTTTTTAAAGCTGAACTTGTACATCTGTTGTGTAACATAACCTGGGTTTGAGCTGTGAAAACGTTATTCTGTTTAAACTACGGTCCAAAAGGACGGAGGTTCGGTTCTGGTTCCGGCTCGGTTCTGAGAAAGATCGAACGAGTTGTTTTAAATAGATGGAAAAACGTTTTAAGGACTGGACGAAGTCTTAGCTAAGCTCAGAGTTGATTCGTTACATTTTTAGCAGAAATTGGTGCATTTTGACAGTTTAAAAGGCGAAAAGTTGTCGAATTATTTCAGGCTAACAGTAACATGCTAGTTGGAAAAACGGTCCGTGATTGGTTGAGTTAGCTGCTGTGTAACGCTTTCATTGGCTGAGAGACGTGTCAGTCACCCCGTCTTGCTCTGTCATTGGTGGATTCAGTCACGTGACCCGGAAATGAAAACTCGTTTTTCATAGGGAATAAAATCTGCTTTTTAAAGTTCAAAAAACGCTTTAAAAGCTGTATTCTGATCAGCTGCTAGTTCTTCGAAGTCTAATTGCTAAAAGTTTGCCACGTTTGAGTAAAAAATCCGTTCAGAAATGTTGGTTTTAACCGTGTCTAGCCGATGCTAATTTTAAGCTAACAGCTAACGACCGGATGCTACAGGAAGTCATAGCGACTCCTACTGGACATCACTAACAGTGTCTGGGTTGCAATAAATTGAGGTTATGCTGCCACCTCCTGGGAAACTTGAGATCACAGGTTTTCACTTCGTTTTAGGTTATTTTTGAGTGGAATTAAACTTATTTCTTTCTGTAAGGCATTTTTGAGTTAATAAACGTTCCTCAAAGCTGAATAATCACTGTTATCTTGCATTTAAAAAGTGTTTCAGGTATTTATGCAGAAAGGCATTTACCAGGACGTTTTTCATTCACTGAATTCCTCAAACAAAAAGGTACAAAATGAAAATTTAGAAACTTTTTAAAAGATACGGTTAAGATATTCACAGAGTTGATAAAGTTTACTCATTTGCTGGAGAGATAATACACGTTTAATTGTTAGATCATTAAATAGGAGTAAATATATCAGAAGAGTGAGACTCTTCTGATTTTATCTTACCACCTAAAACAACACATTCTACTATTTAATTTTAAATAGCAGATAATGGAGGACGAAGGCGTAAACACTGACCTCTTGCACTCCCAAGATGCCGTCCAAACGGCTTTACATATTTTGACAAATTCAATTATTGGTAGACAATGTATGTCCAAATTCATGTTTACAAACTTGCAAATGTGTCTAAGGGAATGTTTTCAAGTTTGCCACTATGTCCAAAGTTATATTTTCAAGCTTGCATGCAAAGTTATATTTTCAAGCTTGCAACTTTGTCTGAAGGGATATTTTCAAGCTTGCAGCTATGTCTGAAGTGATATTTTCAAACTTGCCACTATGTCCAAATGGATGTTGTGAAGCTTGTCAATGTGTCTGAGGAGATGTTTACAAGCTTGCCAATATGTATGAAGGGATGTGCTCAAGCTTGTCACTTGTCAGAAATGATGGTTTCCATCTTACAAAAGTCTCAGAAGCAATGTTTTCAAGCATGTAATTTATGTCCAAATTGATGTTTTCAAGCTTTCAATTGTGTCTGGAGTGTTGTTTACAAGCTTGCTAATGTGTCAGAAGCAAGGTTTTCTAGAATGTAAATTATGTCCAAAATGATGTTTTCACGCTTTGAAATGTGTCTGAGGGGATGTTTTCATGCTTGCCAATGTGTCTGAAGGGATGTTTTCAAGCTTGCAACTATGTCTGAAGAGATTTTTTCAAGCTCATCAATGTGTATGAAGCGATGTTTATAAGCTTGCCAATATATCTGATGGATGTTTTCAAGCTTGCAACTATGTCTGAAGTGATTTTTCAAGCTTGCCACTATGTCCAAATGGATGTTTTCAAGCTTGCCATTGTGACTTTATGGGATGTTTTCAAGCTTATCAATGTGTCTGAAGAGATGTTTACAAGCTTGCCAATATGTCTGAAGGGATGTTTTCAAGCTTGTCACTTGTCAGAAATAATTGTTTCCATCTTTCAAATGTGTCAGAAGCAATGTTTTCAAGCATGTAAATTATGTCAAAAATTGATGTTTTCAATCTTGCAAAGGTGTCTGAGGGGATGTTTTCAAGCTTGTCCTTGCTTCTGAAGGGATGTTTACAATCTTGCCAATATGTCTGAAAGGCATGTTTCCAAGCTTGCCACTATGTCTGAAGTGATTTTTTTTAAGCTTGCATCTACGTCCAAATTGGCATTTTCATGCTTGCAAATGTGTCTGAAGGGATGTTTACAAGCTTGCCACTATGTCCAAAGGGATCTTTTCAAGCTTGCAAATGTGTCTGAAGGGGCGTTTTCAAGCTTGTCAATGTGTGAGAAGCAATGTTTTCAAACAAGTAAATTATGTCCAAATTCATGTTTTCAAACATGCAAATGTGTCCAATGGGATGTTTTTAAGTTTGCCACTATGTCTGAAAGGGATGTTTTCTAGGATGCCACTATGTCTGTAGTGACATTTTTAAGCTTGCCGTTATGTCCAAAGGGATATTTTCAAGCTTGCAACTATGTCTGAAGAGATGTATACAAGCTTGCCAATTTGTATGAAGGTGATATTTTCAAGGTTGTCACTTGTCACAAATGATGGTTTCCATCTAACAAATGTGTCAGAAGCAATGTTTTCAAACATGTAAATTATGTCCAAATTGATGTTTTCAACATGTGTCTGAGGGGATGTTTTCAAGCTTGTCCATGCTTCTGAAGGGATGCTTACAAAGTTGCCAATATGTCCAAAAGGGATTTTTTAAAGCTTGCCACTTGCCACATTATGGGATGTTTTCAATCTTGACACTG
>NW_023618879.1:7191-7562 GCF_014905685.2 Nematolebias whitei
AATTGATGTTTTCAAGCTTGCAAATGTGTCTGTGGGGATGTTTTCAAGATTGCCCATGTGTCTTAAGGGATGTTTACAAGCTTGCCACTATGTCCAAAGGGATCTTTTCAAGTTTGCAAATGTGTCTCAAGGGGTGTTTTCAAGCTTGTCAATGTGTGAGAAGCAATGTTTTCAAGCATGTAAATTATGTCCAAATTCATGTTTTCAAACTTGCAAATGTGTCTGACGGGATGTTTTTAAGCTTGCAACTATGTCTGAATTGATATTTTTAAGCTTGCCACTATGTTCAAATGGATGTTTTCAAGCTTGCAACTATGTCTGAAGTGATTTTTCAAGCTTGCCACTATGTCCAAATGGATGTTTTCAAGCTT
>NW_023618879.1:7572-8373 GCF_014905685.2 Nematolebias whitei
TGATTTTTCAAGCTTGCCACTATGTCCAAATGGATGTTTTCAAGCTTGCCAATGTGACTTTATGGGATGTTTTCAAGCTTATCAATGTGTCTGACGAGATGTTTATAAGCTTGCCAATATATCTGAGGGATGTTTTCAAGCTTGCAACTATGTCTGAATTGATATTTTTAAGCTTTCCACTATGTTCAAATGGATGTTTTCAAGCTTGCAACTATGTCTGAAGTGATTTTTCAATTTTGCCACTATGTCCAAATGGATGTTTTCAAGCTTGCCAATGTGACTTTATATGATGTTTTCAAGCTTGACACTGTGTTCAATTTGATGTTTTCAAGCTTAAAATGTTTCTGTGGGGATGTTTTCAAGCTTGCCCATGTGTCTCAACGGGCGTTTTCAAGCTTGGCAATGTTTGAGAAGCAATGTTTTTAAGCATGTAAATTATGTCCAAATTGATGTTTTCAAGCTTGCAAATGTGTCTGTAGGGATGTTTTCAAGCTTGTCCATGTGTCTGAAGGGTTGTTTTCAAGCTTGTCACTTGTCAGAAATAATGGTTTCCATCTTTCAAATGTGTCAGAAGCAATGATTTCAAGCATGCAAATTATGTCAAAATTGGTATTTTCATGCTTGCAAATGTGTCTGAGGGGATGTTTTCAAGCTTGTCATTTTGTCAGAAATGATGGTTTCAATCTTGCAAATGTCTCTGAAGGGATGTTTTTAAGCTTGCAAATTTGACTGAGGGGATGTTATCAAGTTTGGAAATGTGTCTGAAGGGATGTTTAAAAGCTTGCCACTATGTCTGAAAGG
>NW_023618879.1:8473-8989 GCF_014905685.2 Nematolebias whitei
GCCAATGTGACTTTATGGGATGTTTTCAAGCTTATCAATGTGTCTGAAGAGATGTTTTCAAGCTCATCAATGTGTCTGAAGGGATGTTTTTAAGCTTGCAAATTTGACTGAGGGGATGTTATCAAGTTTGCCAATGTGTCTGAAAGGGATGTTTTTAAGCTTGCCACTTGCCACATTATGTGATGTTTTCAATCTTGACACTTTGCCCAAATTGATGTTTTCAAGCTTGCAAATGTGTCTGTGGGGATGTTTACAAGCTTGCCACTATGTCCAAAGGGATCTTTTCAAGTTTGCAAATGTGTCTCAAAGGGTGTTTTCAAGTTTGTCAATGTGTGATAAGCAATGTTGTCAATCATGTAAATTAAGTCCAAATTCATGTTTTCAAACTTGCAAATGTGTCTAATGGGATGTTTTCAAGCTTGCCATTATGTCCAAAGGGATATTTTCAAGCTTGCAACTATGTCTGAAGAGATGTTTAAAAGCTTGCAAATAGGTATGAAGAGATATTTTCCAGTT
>NW_023618879.1:8999-13560 GCF_014905685.2 Nematolebias whitei
AGATGTTTAAAAGCTTGCAAATAGGTATGAAGAGATATTTTCCAGTTTGTCACTTTTCAGAAATAATGGTTTTCATCTTTCAAATGTGTCAGAAGAAATGTTTTCAAGCATGTAAATTATGTCCAAATTCATGTTTTCAAACTTGCAAATGTGTCTATGGGGATGTTTTAATGCTTGCCTTCATGTCCAAAGGGATATTTTTAGCTTGCATATATGTCTGAAAGGGATGTTTCAAGCTTGCCACTATGTCCAAATGGATGTTGTCAAGCTTGTCGATGTGTCTGAAGAGATGTTTACAAGCTTGCCAATATGTATGAAGGTATGTTTTCAAGCTTGTCACTTGTCAGAAATGATGGTTTCCATCTTACAAATGTGTCAGAAGCAATGTTTTCAAGCATGTAAATTATGTCCAAATTGATGTTTTCAAGCTTATCAATGTTTCTAAAGGGATGTTTTCAAGTTTGCCTTTATGTCTGAAGGGATGTTTTCAAGCTTGTCACAATGTAAGAAATGATGGTTTCAATCTTGCTAATGTGTCTGAATGGACGTTTTCAAGCTTACCAATGTGACATTATGGGATGTTTTCAATCTTAACAATATGTCCGAAGTGATGTTTTCAAGCTTGATATTGTGTCCAAAGGGATGTTTTCAAGCTTGCCATTACGTCAGAAGTGATGTTTTCAAGCTTGCCACTATGTCTGAAGAAATTTTTTCTAAATTGCTAAAATTTTTGAAGGGTTGTTTTCAAGCTTGACAATCTGGCTGAAGTGATGTTTTCAAGCTTGCCATTGTGTCAGAAGCAATGTTTTCTAGCATGTAAATCATGTCCAAATTGATGTTTTCACGCTTTCAAATGCGTCTGAGGGGATGTTTTCATGCTTGCCAATGTGTCTGAAGGGATTTTTTCAAACTTGCCAATATGTCTGAATTGATTTTTCAAGCTTGCAACTATGTCCAAATGGATGTTTTCAAGCTTGCCAATGTGACTTTATGGGATTTTTCAGGCTTATCAATGTGTCTGAAGAGATGTTTACAAGCTTGCCAAGGTATCTGAAGTGATATTTTTAAGCTTGCCACTATGTCCAAATGGATGTTTTCAAGATTGCAACTATGTCTGAAGTAATGTTTTCAAGCTTGCCACTTTGTCCAAATGGATGTTTTCAAGCTTAAGAATGTGTCCAAATGGTTGTTTTCAAGCTTGCCAATGTGACTTCATGGGATGTTTTCAAGCTTGTCACTTGTCAGAAATAATGGTTTCCATCTTACAAATGTGTCTGAGGAGATGTTTTCTAGCTTGTCACTTTGTCAGAAATGATGGTTTGAGTCTTGCAAATGTATCTCAAGGGATGTTTTTAAGCTTGCAAATGTGATTGAGGGGATGTTTTCAAGTTTGCCAATGTGTCTGAAGGGATATTTGCAAGCTTGCCGCTGTGTCTGAATGGGTTGTTTTTATGCTTGCCACTATGTCTGAAGTGATATTTTTAAGCTTGCCACTATGTCCAAAGGGATGTTTTCAAGCTTGCAACTGTAGTGTTCTATGGGCTAGGTTAGCTTCGGAGCTTCACTACAATTATATTTAAATAACGAGTTCTCTCTTTTTCGAGCTAATTACAGCCATGTGACAGAGGTAGCTGTGCGTATATGGTTTAATCAGTGACATGAGACGTTAATTTTCTTTGACCCATCAAAATAAATGGTCATTTATTGAACAGAATCAAAATTTAACATCAAAACATTGTACACTTGATTAGACTGATCTGGTTCTGATTAATAAAACTTGGCACGTTTTACTTAATAAAAACAACAGACATTTCTGAAGGCATCTGGATTAATTACTGGCAAGATAGAAGAGTTTTAAAGATGGGAAATATGGAGGAGTTTAAAGGGAGATGTTGAAGGAAGATGTATGTCTGTAGACCAGAACAACATGCTCCTTTCAAACGCAGTTCACCCGCGGTACACTACAGTGCGAAGCTCGTGACGACTCTTTACCTTGGCAGAGGATGGGTCCGCTACGGTCAAGAGGTCCCTGGCATGCTACATTTCAGCGTCTCCTCAGGGCGGCTGCGACTCGGCAGAAGTCGTGAGATACTCCATTCAACAGAACAAACTTCCTCAGAAGTTGTAGGGCATTTGCCTGGTGATAGTCACAGTGAGGCGCCGTGACCACAGTGGAGATGGATGACTCCATCAGACTGGAAAACTGAGTCCCAAGTTCGACTCAGCAGTGGAAAAACTCCAGAACTCCAGAACAGCTAGAGCTGAAGAACAGAACTTCTCTCCAGAACTACTCCACAGAACCTCAGAAGACTCATAGTTCCAGGAAGTGTCGACTTTTAAAGAGTTCTGCTTCTGGTCACTTTAGTAAGTCCTGATTGGTTGAAGCAACCAACCGGGATGTGGTTCTAGTGATGTCAGAGGGTTTTTACAAGTCAAGAAAACAGCAAGAATGTTTTAGGAACAGACAGCGTTTTGGCGAAGTGAGAAACACTGCAGGTGCCAGTTTCCTTATTTACAGTCTGAGAGTTTTAAAAACACGACAGCCCGTTCTAAAAACTTGTCTCCGATTTTTGACCGAGATCACTACTTCTCCTTTCAGACAGAAGATCAAAGATGCATAATTACTTTGTAAAATAGACATTTAACTTGATTTCTAATTTAAATGAGGATTAAAAAATCATTAATACTGTTTCACAGATGATTTTTTTAAATCATCTGTGAGTGGTTCACTTCAGCATTTAGAAATGGTATGAACTAAACACACTTTTGATTATCAAGATATTGTAAAATAGTTATGATAATGTAGTGAACTTGACCTGATGTCAAATCTGACCAGATGGACAGAAACTGTTATTTCATTGATCTGCATCCAGAAATACAGTTTGACCCATCCTGAGACTTTCTTTCTTGAATTAATCAAGTAGAAATGACAATTCTCTATGATCATTACTATTTTACAAATGTTTTAATAATCAAATTGTGTTAGTTCAAACAATGTTTACAGGTTGAAGAGAACTACTCATTTTTATTTACATAAACAGTAAGTAATGATTTTTATTCCTCATTCAAAGAAGAAATCAGGGTAATATGCATTTCTTGATCTTTCTGTCTTCAATGAGCAAGTTTGTAAGTGTGTGTTAAAGTTCAGGTTTCGGTCAACTAAAAAAGTTTACTGAAAAGAAATGTCATGTTTAACTTTTACAGCAGATACTAGGAGTAGAGACTCCACGAAGTCTGGTTTTCTCCAATAATCTTTCTGTCTGTTTTAAACAATCCTAATCTCTATCCTTGACTTTCATAACACCTTACATCACAAACCACACCTCTGTTCTGGTCCATCCACCAATTAGAAAGCTCTCAAATGAACCGGAAGTCGACCCATTTAAATGTGGCAACTTCCCAGTTCAACGCTCTCTGATGCAGCTCATGGAGAAGTGAGATGAAAAAGTTCTCTGATACAAGAAGCTTCAGAGTTCTCTCAGGGATGAGATGAGACGAGATGTGACGAGTAGAGTTCTGAAGGAGTTCAGAATTCTTGCAATCCAGAATGCAGAGACGATTTTGGGAATTATAACTTCTGTTTGGATAACCTCACACGACTCCTAAAAGTATTTTAGCTGTTCTCAACGGAGACGCTGAAAGAGTCAAAAGAAGGACTTCACGCCGACCTGATCTATCATCAACCAGGTAAAAGTTCTATTTCGACCAAGCGTACCGTGGCCAAGCTGAGATCTGAAGGAGCGTGCCCGTTCTGGTCAAACAAATAAATTCCCTCACACATCTTTCTGTAAGATAAATCTCCATTTTCCATCTTAAACTCTCCTTTCTCCTAAAATCATTACAGATATTTTTAGAAATGTCTGAAGCAAAGTTTCTCAATCACCGCCGTGTGATTGATGTCTGTTTCTGCTGAAAAGTGACAACAATCTCCGTATTGTTCCCACCTCCTGTGAAACTAGCCATGTTATTGTTTTCATATTTTGCCAAATTAATGTAAATGTTTGATGTTAAACTTTGATTCTGTAAATAAATGACCGCATTCATTTTGATGGGTCAAAGATAAATAACGTCTCTCGTTTACGTTTCTGTTAAACTCAATGCACGCATGTTACACAGTCAGAAAAATGAAGAACCCGTCTTAATGTATGAATATATCCAGTATATGTCATACTACAATAATATAAAAAAGAGAGTGTTCTTTCAATTGATTAGTTCAAGATACAATTAGACAGTCTCTGGATGAGCTAATTTGTATTTCTGGATTCAAATCAATGAAATAACAGTTCCTGTCCCATGAAGGTCTTCAGAGGCAGGTTTTGATCGGAGGCCTAGTCCACTACACAACTATGTCTGAATTGATGTTTTCAAGCTTGCCACTTTGTCCAAATAAATGTTTTTAAGCTTGCTAATGTGTCTGAAGGTGTCCAATGATGTTCAAGCTTGCCAATGTGACTTTTTTGGGATGTTTTCAAGCTTATCAATGTGTCTAAAGAGATGTTTACAAGCTTGCCAAAATGTCTGAAGGGATGTTTTCAAGCTTGTCACTTGTCAGAAATGATGG
>NW_023618879.1:13570-19497 GCF_014905685.2 Nematolebias whitei
GATGTTTTCAAGCTTGACACTGTGTCCAAAGGGATGTTTTCTAGCTTGCCACCTGAAGGGGTGTTTTCAAGCTTGCCAATGTGTGAGAAGTGTGAGAGTAGCTCTGCTGCAGCTCCCAAGATGGCCGCTAACGACCTACACCTGGCGGTCATCTCCCTGATGAGCATCGACTCCTATTTAAGGCTGCAGTCAAGACTACTCGATGCTGGAGCATTGATTCCCTCCCGGTACTAGTGCTCTCAGCCTTTTATGTTCTCAAGTATTTATGATACTGACCTTGTGTTTTCTATGCCAGCAATTCCTCGCTTTGGACGAACCATTCTTGCCCTGATCACTCGACATCCTGTCTGGTCTCACGAAAACCCTGACCTGTGGATCTTGGATCACAAAACCCTGTGGCTGGAACTCATGCATCTTGGGACTCCTGAACTCACTCCAGTACCAACGAAGCTGTAAGACAGAAACAACAAAATCAAAACTGTTTCTCTCTTGTCACTTACCTTCTCCCGACCTGAGCAAACTATTTCCCTCTTCCAGGAGTTCCAGTTCCAGGGCCTCTGTATATATTGTATATATCCTATTTCACTGTAAATAAATATCACTTTTCGTAATCTCAGTCTTGTGTCGTTCTGGGTCTCGTTACAACTGGGTTGACCACACATACAACAAGAAGTGTAGTGATGTCAGGACAGCTTTGCTGTAGACACACTACTAATTAATTATTCTTAAAGCTATTTCAAGCACAAAGAATATTAATTGTTTAATTAACACGGATTCTTTCTTTTTTGAATTAAATTTCTTCCATGTGACCGAGATAACTGTGAGTGGATTGTTTAATCAGTGACATGAGACGCCATTTTATCTTTGACCCATCAGAATAAATGCGGTCATTTATTTAACAGAATCAAAATTTAACATCAAAATATGTACACATTGATTTGCTTATCTGTTTCTGATTAATAAAAACTTGGCACGATTTACTAACAAGACAACAGAACATTACTGATTGAGGCTGATTCACCTCTGAAGGCATCTAGATTACTGGCGAATAGAAGTTAAAAAGAAGAAATAGATTTAAAAGGAAGTTTACCAGAATTTACCAGTTTACCAGTTTTGTTTACCAGAATTACCACGCTTCTTTCAACACCAGCTCAAACCTCTGGTACACTTCAGGACGTGCAGAGACTTCATTTCCTTAGACGGGGATACCTCCGCTCAGGAACAGGAGTCCATTAGTACGATCCTTTTACAGCATCTCCGGGCAGTGGCTGGGCATCGTCAGAAGTCGTGTGGTTTACTCCATTAAACAGAACCAGCTCCCTTCGAGGTTGTAGGGCCTTATGCCCGGGTGGATTCACAGCAAGGCTGTGAGTCCGTCAGAGTTTCCACTCAGGAGTGGAAGACTCAATCAAAGACTGAGTTCAACTCAGTAGAATGCAGAAGACCCCAACTCGACACAGAAAACTCAACTTGACCCCAACTCGACTCAGAAGACTGAGTAGTTCCAGGAAGTGTGGACTCTTAAAGAGTTCTCATTTCCGGTCACTCAGGACTTCCTGATTGGTTGAAACAACCAACAGGGGGTGGTTCTAGTGATGTCAGAGGGTTATTACAAGTCAAGAGGACAGTAGGAATCTTTAGGAATGTTTAGTACAGACAGAGAAATGTTTTGAAGAAGTGAGAAACTTTGCAGGTGCCAGTTGCTCTTATTTACTGTCTGCTATGTTTAAAAACAATACACTTCGTTCTAATAACTTCTTTCTGACTGTCTCTGACTTTTGACCGATATCACTACTTCTCCTTTAGACAGAAAATCAAAATGCACAATTACTTTGTAAATAGACATTTAACTTGATTTCTAATTTAAACGAGGTGTAAAAAAATCATTAATACTGTTTCACAGTTGATTTAAAATGAGTAGTTCATTTCAACTTTAGAAATGATGTGAACTGTAGTGAACTAGGCCTGAGGTCAAATCCTGACCTTAAGGACCTTATGGGACAGAAACTGTCATTTCATTGATTTGAATCCAGAAATACAGGTTGACCCATCCTGAGACTTTCTTTCTTGAATTGATCAAGTGAAAGGACACTACTTTCTATTATCATTACTATTTTACAAATGTTTGATAATCAAAGTGTGTTTAGTTCAAACCATTTTTAAATGTTGAAGTGAACTAATCATTTTTAATCAACTGTGAAACAGTATTAGTGATTTTTAATCCTCATGCAAAGTAGAAATCATGTTAAGGTCTGTTACAGCGTAATTATGCATTTTCTGATTTTCAGTCTTTGAATGAGCAAGTGTAAGTTGGTCCAAGGTTGGAGTCAAACGCAAAACAAGTTGTTGGAACGAACTGTCATGTTTTAAATCCTCTCAGACGTAAATACAGAGGCTGGCACCTGTTTTCCCCCAACTCGCCTAAATATTCCTCTCGTCTGTCTGAAAAACATTTTCAATCTGTTCCATAACATTCTTGCTGTTTTTCTGACTTCGAGTGACCTCTTACGTCACAAAAACACACCCCTGTCTGGTCGAAACGACCAATCAGGAACCTCCCAAGTGAACCAGAAATAGAACTCTTTAAATGTCGGCACTTCCTAGTTCAAACCAGTCGGGTGGAGAGTTTGCAGAGCTTCAGTCGCTTCAGGCTTCGGCTTCAGTCGTTTGCCGCTCCAGTGCTGGGAGAACAGAAGTCCAGGCATGATCCAGAGCTCTTCGAGTCTTGTGGGAATTATGCAATCTTCCACATCTGAGTGGAACTTCTGACGGACTCCACTCATGTGAGTCCACCGAGAGGTGAACCTGTGTCGGACGGAATACCGTCACTACTTCGGACGATTCACAGCTGTTCCTACGGAGACGCTGAAAGGGTGCGTTAAATGGAACTCCGTACAAGTGGAATCACCTCCTCCAGGTAAAAGAGTTGATTTATACCACCTAAGTGTACCGGGGAAGAAGCTGGGAACTCACCGGAGAGTGCCGTTCTGATGCCGACACACACACATTTCCCTCATCCATCCTTTCTCTCAACTTAAACTTCATTTCCATCTTTAAACTCTTCTATCTGCTAGAAATCATTCCAGATATTTTTAGAAATGTCTGTTGTGAAGTAAAGGGAAATCATGGCCGGATGGTTTTCCTGTTTGTAAAGCTGATTAATAAGCTGTTGTTATTTTCAATTTGCCAAATTAATGTAAATGTTTGATGTTAAACTTGATTCTGTAAATAAATGACCACGTTCATTTTGATGGGTCAAAGAAAATTAACGTCTCACGTTACATTTTTAATTATTCAATGCACGACATTATTCAGTCCAGAAAAATTAAAGAATCCGTTTAATTTATGAATATATCATAGCATATGTTCATCTACATACTGGTGGCCCTAAGTTTGTTTAAACATACTGGTGGCCCGTGACAGGTTCATAAATGGACTGTATTAGTGTAACAATTGAATTATCATGTTGGCATGAAATGAAAAGTGCAGAGACCTGCTGTGTGAAATGCAGCGTCTTGAGCTGCGACGCTTGGAGAAAATACAGCTATGTTTTGCAACGGTGATGCTTTGAAAGCTGAAATTGAGAGTCAATATGTCTGTTTAAAAGCTGAATTTGTACGTCTGTTGTGTGTTACAAAGTTGATGAGCTGTGAAAAACGTGGATTCTGTTTAAACGGACGGAGGTTCTGCTGCAGACCCGGTTCTGGTCCGGCTCGGTTCTGATAAGTCCGAACGAGTGTTTTAAATGGATGGAGAGACGTTTTAAGGACTGAGCGAAGTCTCAGTGGAGCTTTGAGAGCTTATTTGTTACATTTTTAACAGAAAATAGTGCATTTTGACAGTTTAAAAGACGAAAAGTTGACCGGAATGTTCAGGCTAATGCTACCAAAGATAGCTGAAATGGCGAGCAGCGATTGGTCGAAAACCGCTGAGTTGGGTCGTCCTGATTTGCTGAGAGACGTGTCTGCGTCACTCCCTCTGATGTCAGGTCGTAAAGCCCACCCCCGTGCTGTTATGATTGGTAGATTCAGTCACGTGATCCGGAAATGAGCTCGGTTGAACCGAAGCCTTTTCTGTGCTTAAATTCACTAAATCCAGCTGCCACATGTTCCCAAAACTCATGTTTCATGCAAAGAAGTCGTGCTTGTTGAAACAACGCCACGTTTAAGCTTTAAATCCGTTCAGAAATGTTGATTTAACCGAGTTTAGCCAATGCTAATTTTAAGCTAAAAAGCTAACAACAGGATGTCAACAGAACGTCCACAGGAAGTTGTCATAGGCTCCTGCTGGCATAAAGCTAACACCACCACCTGCTGTTGAAGAGGAGTATAACAGTTTTCCTGAAGAGGGACTGATAATTCCTCATAATTTTTCTTTTTCTTTTCACCACCTGGTTCAATGAGTAACTGTTAAAATAGCGAATTTCTGGAATAGAACGGCTTAAAAAGCGTTTTTAAACTGATGTTGCTGTGAGACTTTCAGAAAAATTGCAGGTTTATAAAAATTCAGTGCTTTAGAGTATAAAAAACACTGAGAAGCTTGGTAATCTTGTATCTGTTAAAAATAAGCACATTAAAAAGTAACACTGCAGAGAAGCATTTACTTAAATATTCATGAATTGGGGTAAAACCTACGAATAGGTGCCCACATTTGAATAAGTTGACTTATAACAGTACTTTTGTATAAACCCAGAGCTTAAAAAGTGTGTGAAACTCACTGTTCACTTGAATACAAATATTTACCTGTTGAAATATCTGAAGCTGGCAACTGTTTTAACCAGATAAAGTGCTACACAGTGAATAACCATGACAGGTGTGATAGAAAAGGATTTTGATCCTTATGAGATGAAGGACTGTTTAGAGAAAGCGTTGACGCTGCTCACAGAATCCTTAAATCCATATGATAATCAGGTGGACAGCATGAACCCAAAAGAGTTATTGGACAATCTGATGGAGGTTGCAGAGAGTGTGACCTCTACAGAAATTACAAAGTCAAGCTATGAAAAGCTGGCTAAAATGGCAATGTTGCTGAAAGAATCATTCTATACAGTGGTTGAGAAAGCTGATGACCTTGCAATAAGGTTAAACAGTGAAAAAGAGGTGGTTCAGGAAATTGAAGAACACTTCCTTCAATTTAAAAGTGAACACGAGATCCTCACAAAAAACATTTTGAACAGATGTTTCAATCACAGCAAAATGCACGTGCAGAAATAGATTCACTGAATAGCAAAATACAGTTACTTAATGCATCACTATCTGAAGCCAGGGATGCTAAAGAGCTGTTGTCCAGAGAATACTTTGCATTAAGACGGGATCACGTCGTGACAGTGTAGTGAACTAGGCCTGATGTCAAGTCCTGACCTTAAGGACCATATGGGACAGAAACTGTCATTTCATTGATTTGAATCCAGAAATACAGGTTGACCCATCCTGAGACTTTCTTTCTTGAATTAATCAAGTGGAAAAAGACAATTCTCTATGATCATTACTATTTTACAAATGTTTTGATAATCAAATTGTGTTAGTTCAAACAATGTTTACATGTTGAAGTGAACTACTCATTTTTAAATCAACTGTGAAACAGTAATAACGATTTTTAATCCTCATTCAAAGAAGAAATCATGTTAATGATGCATTGTCTGATTTTCTGTCTTCAATGAGCAAGTGTGTAAGTTGGTCAAAGTTCAAGTTTCGGTCAACTGCAAGTTTACTGAAAAAGAAATGTCATGTTTAACTTTTACAGCAAGATACTAGAGAATTGACTCCACGAAGTCTGAAGTTCTTCATAATATCTTTTGTCTGTTCTTAAACAATCTTAATCTTTTTCCTTGACTTTTCATAACACCTTACATCACAAAACACACCTCTGTTTTGGTCCATCGACCAATCAGAAACTCCCAAATGAACCGGAAATAGAGCTCTTTAAAA
>NW_023618879.1:19597-21855 GCF_014905685.2 Nematolebias whitei
GTGGCAAGCTTAAAAACATCACTTCAGACATAGTGGCAAGCTTGTAAAAATCCCTTCAGAAACATTGGCAAGCTTGAAAACTTCCCCTCAGACAAATTTGCAAACTTTAAAACATCAATTCGGACATAATTTACGTGCTTGAAAACATTGCTTGAGACACATTGGCAAGCTTGTAAACATCCCTTCAGACACATTGGCCAGCCTTTTAAAAATCCCTTCTGACACAATGATAAGCTTACAACCATCCCATAAAGTCACATTAGTGAACTCGGCCTCCGACCAAAACCTGCCTCTGCAGACCTTCATGGGAGAGGAACTGTTGTTTCATTGATTTGAATCCAGAAATACAAATTAGCTCATCCAGAGACTGTCTAATTGTTTTCTGAAGTAATCAATTGAAAGAACACTCTTCTTTTTATATTATCAATACTATTACAATATTTTGATAAATCAAAAGTGTGTTTAGTTCACATCATTTCTAAAGTTGAACTGAACTACTCATTTTAAATCAACTGTGAAACAGTATTAATGATTTTTTTTATACCTCGTTTAAATTAGAAATCAAGTTAAATGTCTATTTACAAAGTAATTGTGCATTTTGATTTTCTGTCTAAAGGAGAAGTAGTGATGTCGGTCAAAAGTCAGAGACAGTCAGAAAGAAGTTATTAGAACGAAGTGTATTGTTCTTAAACATAGCAGACAGTAAATAAGAGCAACTGGCACCTGCAAAGTTTCTCACTTCTTCAAAACATTTCTGTCTGTACTAAACATTCCTAAAGATTCCTACTGTCCTCTTGACTTGTAATAACCCTCTGACATCACTAGAACCACCCCCTGTTGGTTGTTTCAACCAATCAGGAAGTCCTGAGTGACCGGAAATGAGAACTCTTTAAGAGTCCACACTTCCTGGAACTACTCAGTCTTCTGAGTCGAGTTGGGGTCAAGTCGAGTTTTCTGAGTCGAGTTGGGGTCTTCTGCATTCTACTGAGTTGAACTCAGTCTTTGATGGAGTCTTCCACTCCTGAGTGGAAACTCTGACGGACTCACAGCCTTGCTGTGAATCCACCCGGGCATAAGGCCCTACAACCTCGAAGGGAGCTGGTTCTGTTTAACGGAGTAAACCACACGACTTCTGACGATGCCCAGCCACTGCCCGGAGACGCTGTAAAAGGATCGTACTAATGGACTCCTGTTCCTGAGCGGAGGTATCCCCGTCTAAGGAAATGAAGTCTCTGCACGTCCTGAAGTGTACCAGAGGTTTGAGCTGGTGTTGAAAGAAGCGTGGTAATTCTGGTAAACAAAACTGGTAAACTGGTAAATTCTGGTAAACTTCCTTTTAAATCTATTTCTTCTTTTTAACTTCTATTCGCCAGTAATCTAGATGCCTTCAGAGGTGAATCAGCCTCAATCAGTAATGTTCTGTTGTCTTGTTAGTAAATCGTGCCAAGTTTTTATTAATCAGAAACAGATAAGCAAATCAATGTGTACATATTTTGATGTTAAATTTTGATTCTGTTAAATAAATGACCGCATTTATTCTGATGGGTCAAAGATAAAATGGCGTCTCATGTCACTGATTAAACAATCCACTCACAGTTATCTCGGTCACATGGAAGAAATTTAATTCAAAAAAGAAAGAATCCGTGTTAATTAAACAATTAATATTCTTTGTGCTTGAAATAGCTTTAAGAATAATTAATTAGTAGTGTGTCTACAGCAAAGCTGTCCTGACATCACTACACTTCTTGTTGTATGTGTGGTCAACCCAGTTGTAACGAGACCCAGAACGACACAAGACTGAGATTACGAAAAGTGATATTTATTTACAGTGAAATAGGATATATACAATATATACAGAGGCCCTGGAACTGGAACTCCTGGAAGAGGGAAATAGTTTGTTCAGGTCGTGAGAAAGTAAGTGACAAGAGAGAAACAGTTTTGATTTTGTTGTTTCTGTCTTACAGCTTCGTTGGTACTGGAGTGAGTTCAGAAGTCCCAAGATGCATGAGTTCCAGCCACAGGGTTTTGTGATCCAAGATCCACAGGTCAGGGTTTTCGTGAGACCAGACAGGATGTCGAGTGATCAGGGCAAGAATGATTCGTCCAAAGCGAGGAACTGCTGGCATAGAAAACACAAGGTCAGTATCATAAATACTTGAGAACATAAAAGGCTGAGAGCACTAGTACCGGGAGGGAATCAATGCTCCAGCATCGAGTAGTCTTGACTGCAGCCTTAAATAGGAGTCGATGCTCATCAG
>NW_023618880.1:0-743 GCF_014905685.2 Nematolebias whitei
CAGGTGCTGGCCTATTTCTGGGTAACTCCTGGTCACTCCTCCTGCCTGGAGGAGACCGTCCTCCCTCCACGGCAGTTTCCACGGGTGCCCCAACAGCAGGCGTTGCAGGACTGGGAACCATGGTGCGCTCACACGTTCGGGGGCCACCAGGAGAGCTGTCAATCCCTCATCCTGAACTCGGTTCAGGAACCGTAAAATCAGAGGAGGTGGAGGAAAACGCATACAGAAGCATTTTGGGACATGGGCTGTGGGCAAACACATCCACCCCCAGCGGTGGTTCGTCTTGCAGGCTCAGAGAAAACCATAATTGACACTGAGCATTTTCTCGTGCCACAAACAGGTCCACAGCTGCTATTTCAATCTGAGTCAAAATGCTCCATCAGACGATGATTAAAGAGTGTTCTGTCTCCGAAAAATTTGAGACAAGAAGAAAACATGGCTGCAGCATACGATAATCGTGCTGAAGGCCAGATTTCTGTCTATCAACTGCTGCAGAAAAGGACATCATGTCGACCAGTGGACATGAAGTGGCCTCTACGCCTTCTCTGTACACCTTTTACAAAATGTTTCATCAGCGGATGATTAAAACTGTTCTGTCTCGAAAATTCCATGACAAGAGATGGCCGCAGTGAACATTTTACACGAGCTGAACGCCAGATCTCTGTCCATCAGCTGCTGCAGAAAGGACGGCACCCCACCTAGTGAACATGAAATGGCCTCTACACCTTTCTCTGTACAACAGC
>NW_023618880.1:753-1518 GCF_014905685.2 Nematolebias whitei
ATCTTGGTCGACTCACATCTCTCTTTTAAGCTCCATGTGGAAAACTTGGTAAAGAAACTGAAAGTTAAACTGGGTTTCTTTTTCAGAAACTGATCCTTTCTAACTCTGAATGTTAGGAAACACCTTGTATCTGTGACTTTTCTTCTCTCCATTGATTACAGTGACATTATTTACATGAACACTCCTACAAGAACCCTGCAGATGTTGGATGCTGTCTATCATGGTGCACTAAGATTCATAACTGGCTGTGATTATCGTACCCATTACTGCACCCTGTATTCACTGGTTAACTGGACATCATTAACATTACGCAGACTTTCCCACTGGTACATTTTCATCTTTAAATTACTTCTTGGTCCGCTGCCTTCATACATCTCCTCCTACATGTCTCTGCATGAGTGCAGCTACGGCGTGCGTTCTCAGGACATTATTACCTGCAGTGTTCCCTCAATGAAGACTGAACTAGGCAAGAGGGTCTTCTCCTTCTCCGCTCCTGTGTCCTGGAATACCTTACAAAAACAAATTAAGCTCTCGACCTTGACCTCTCTAAGTGGCTTTAAGAATCTGTTGGACTCCTGGCAGGGACCAATGCAGACATGTTCTTGTTTTTAGTTTTCTACATTCACCTTAGAATCTAGCTGTTATTTGTTACCTTTTTCTTTTAGCCATCCTATTTGTTAAAAAAAAAGAACTGTAGTATGACTTTTTATAACTGTTTATTGTTGTCGCTGTTGTCCATTGTTGTCATCATTCTTTGTTGAAATC
>NW_023618880.1:1618-2863 GCF_014905685.2 Nematolebias whitei
ACAAAAGGCTGTCGGTGCAGCAAAACTTACTTTGGCAAAACAGGATCACAAACAAGGCTGAACAGGACATCAGGGTACACAGGCAGAGCAGATCATCAGGTGGACAAAAACAGACAGGACAGAGGAGGACTGAGATGTCTGTGAATACAGAGCAATGACCGGACAAGGAGTGGAGGAGAGAAAGGCTTTTTATAAGACAGAGGGAGAGTGAGTAATGAGAGCACCTGGGCAGGTGGCTGATGAGGGACAGGTGTGAATGAGAAAGACTGAGGAGTGGAGAGGCAGACTGAGGAGTGAGTGGAAAACAGGACCAGATACACAGGAACAGAAACCACACAAAGAGCAGAACAAGAGCACAAAAAGCAGAGTGGGGAACACAAACACAAACCGAAACAGGAAATGGTACAATCCTTACAAAAACAGGAACATGCCTGTTGGTTTATGCCAGGTGTTTGAAGCCATTTAACATTTTATTTTATTTTATTCATTTATTTATTCATTTAAAAGAAACAAACTTTAAAAAAAATCATCAAAAAGAAAACATTGAATGAAAAGAGTGCAGAAAGAAGAAAATTAATCCTTATATCTGCTCCTTATTTAAAAAATGTAAAAAAATTTAAACAATCACTTTAATTAATCACTTTAATATCCACTTTAAAACTAGGACTACAAAGAAACATGTTTTGTGTTAGCAGGATTTAATTCTAACTTTAAAACTTATCTAACATTAATACAACTTACCTCAAGTTGCCTTTTTGGACATGCATGTGTTTATTTGAACAATTTGTACTTGAGAGGAGATTATTACAGCTTAATATAAAATCAATGATGAACTGGATCGGTATCGGCCAATATTTAGATTTAGGTATCCGGATCGGAAATTAAAAAAAAGTGGATCGGCGCATCCCTAATAACGTCCCAGTGGCTTTTAAACCCCAAAATACATTATCGCAAATCTGGTTCATCCCAAAGATCCAGTCCCTCGGCACAAACAGAGTCATATTGTGTATGCTGTTCAGTGTCAGGAGGGCTGTGATCAGTCTTACATCGGGGAAACTAAACAGCCACTGGCCAAAAGGATGGCCCAGCACAGAAGATCAACATCATCAAGCCAGGACTCTACAGTCTACACTCATCTCCAGTCCAGCAGTCACTCTTTCAGGGATGAAGATGTTCACATCCTTGATAGAGAGGAACTATGGTTTGAGAGAGGAGTAAAGGAGGCCATCTTTGTGAAAATAAATA